>NW_004443938.1:14233238-14285105 GCF_000243295.1 Trichechus manatus latirostris | reverse complement strand
GATGTCACTGAACTGTGCATGTAGAAATTTTTGAAATGGTGTATCTTTGGCTATGTATATTTTCACCAAAATAAAAAGGTCAAGAAGGGAGAGGGTTGACATGTTGTGGGGTTGTTAACCAATATCATAAAACAATATGTGTACTACTGTTTCATGAGAAACTATTTGTTCTGTAAGCATTCACCTGAAGTACAATTAAAAAAAAAAAATCAGCCATTGAAAATCCCATGGAAACAGAACAACAAGAAAGGAAATAATGAGAATGTTCATGCATTGCGAAGACTATAACCAAAGTCACTGAACAACTTGTATAGAAATTGTTGAATGAGAACCTAAACTGCTGTGTAAACCTTCAGCGAAAACACAATAAAATATTATTAAAAAAGAAAGAACGAAAACCCTGTGGAACACCATTCTGCTCTGACACACATGAGGTCGCCATGAGTTGGAATCAATTCAACGGCAACGGGTTTGGTTTTGGTTTAGGGTTCAGACGAAGCCTTATTCAAATTACATATGCCTAGGACTACTGAGTTTGGTGCCTGACAAATAGTTGCTCAATAAACGTAGAATTTGAATGAATCTATTCAAGAGTTTAAGTTGTGTAATATATATTTTAAAAATAAAACAAAATCAATGTCCAGGAAATAAATTTAATTGAAGGGTGAACACAATAGGGGAGGTCTTTCGCTCATAATATGATTTATGATACTTGTGATACATATTTAAGTATATTTAAGATATTCATAATATGATTTGAGGCCCTGTGCATAATTAGGCAGAGAAAAATTTCAATTACAATATAAACAAAAAATCAAAATTTGAAAATTGGAAAATCTTGATTAAACACTTAACCACTATCAAACATCATAACCTTAGGGAATTTAATGATATATATAAACCTTATCAAGGACATAATAAAAATATGTATTGAATTTTCAGTGTGTGCATGAAACTGCCTTCCAAACCCAAACCCACTGCCGTCAAGTTGATTCCAACTATAGCGACCCTATAGGACAGAGTAGAACTGCCCCATAGGGTTTCCAAGGCAGTAAATCTTTATGGAAGCAGATTGCCACGTCCTTCTTCTGAGGAGCAGATGGTGGGTTCCAACGACCGATCATTCAGTTAGCAGTCGAGCGCTTTAACCACTGAGTCACCAGGGCTCCTCTGAAACTGCCTTAGGTGCTTATAAATCCATTCTACCATTTGTATTCTTGATATTCTTTTAATCACCTTTCACATTTCTTGAATACTACAAATATGCAAAATGATGTGTTTCATCTGACACATTTTGAAAGAACATAAAGGAAATAACCTTTTTAAAACAAGGATGCTGAGTAATGATTAACACATACAGGTATTTCCACTTCAAGTAAGCTCAGCATGAAACTATGGATTTTTTTAAGTATATGGGGGTTCATTATATTGATATCTCTATTTTTGTGGATTTGAATTTTTTTTTAATAATTTTTTTAAATGAGAATGATTGATTTTTTTCCTAATTGGCCATGTTACACAGAAATTCACCCAGAATAGTGGGACCATCAAAGCATTTTTTTTTTTTTCATTGAAATGCTAAACTTCTTACAACATATTCCTCCCTTTTAAATTCCCGTTTTTTCCTTCCTCGAAAGTATTCTGGAACTTTACAAGTTCTTTCATCAAGGTTTAATAAAATTTAAACACTATCCTTGTCTGAAAATGTCTTTTTTAACACTCACTTATTTTTTTCATTATTAAATTTATTGAGGAATAATTCATTTACAATGCTCTTCATCCATTTAAATAAATTTCATTCGATATTTGTTGTTGTTAGCTGCTATCAACCACAGTCAAGGTATAGAACATTTCCATCACCCTTGAAAGAGTCCTGGTGCCTCTTTGCTGTTCATCCCTCCCTCTGTCCTACCCCCAGGCAACCCCAGATCTGCTTTATGTTGCTATAGATTAGCTTGCAGTCTATATAAACGGAATAATGCAGTATGGCGTCTTGTATCTAATGTCTATCATTCAGCATAATGATTTTAAGATTTAGTCATGTTGCTCCATGTTTCAGCAGTTTGTTCCTTTTTACTGCAGAGTAGTATTCCTTTACATGGTGTTATGGGTTGAATTGTGTCCCGAAAAAAACGTGTTGTAACTCCTAGCCCCTATACCTGTGGTTACAATCCCATTTGGAAAGAGGGTTTTCTTTTTTATGGTAATGAGATAATATTAGTACAGGGTGTGTCTTAAGTCAATCTCTTTTGAGCTATAAAAGAGATAAAACAAGCAAACAAGCAAGGATAGATGGGAGAAGACAGTTGCCATGTCACACGAAGATCACCAAGGAGCCAAGGAATAAGAACTTTCCTTCAGAGCCAACAGAGAGAGAAGGCCTTCCCCTAGAGCCAGAGCCCTGCATTCAGACTTCTAGCCTCCTAAACTGTGAGAAAATAAATTTCTATTTGTTACGATCACCCACTTGTGGTATTTCTGTTATAGCAGCACTATATAACTAAGACACATGGATATACCACATGTGTTTATTTACCAGTTGATGGATATTATGGGTTATTTCTAGATTGGGCCATTAGGATTAAAGCTGTTATGAGCATTTTTGAACAAATATTCGTGTGGACACATGTTTTCACTTCTTTTGGGTAAATACCTAGGAGTGGAATGCCTGAAGCGAGACCCACACTCACCGACCTCTGCTCCCCTCCCACTTTGAAATCCTAGACTCCAACCCCTCTTCCTTCATCGCTGCCTTCCATGGGCCTCCAGCCTCAGCTAACACTTCCTGCTGGAAGACTCTGCTCCACTCACTTCTAATAGAAGTTTCTCTTTTCTTCTAGCATAACTATATAGTTCTAATGGTGTTTACAAGTTGCCCTGATTCCTATATGTTTGATAGAGAAGAAAAGCTTCCACATCTACTCACATTGACATCTTGCCTGAAGTCCATCCAATGCAATTTTTAAATTGGTGTATTTCAGTTTCTTACTAATAGGCTTACTGTAGTAAAAATCTAGAAAACACAAATGTAAAAATTAATATTAGTTTACCATTGTTAACATTTTGATACATTTCTTTCTAGTCTTTCTGTTCTATGCATATTTGTAAACATACTGTTCTTAAGAATTGTCATACTAATGCATCATTGAGTGCTGTTGAGTCAATTCCAGCTCATGGCAACCCTACATGACAGAGTATAACTGCCCATTAGGTTTCTGAGGCTGTAATCTTTATGGGAGCCGATCTTCAGGTCTCTTCTCCCACGGAGCAGCTGGTGGGTTTGAACCTCTGACCTTTAGGTTAATAGCCTAGTGCTTTAATCATTGCACTACAAGGGCTCCTTACTAATGTATCAGACAGTATTATATCTTTCCTTTTTTTCATCTAATATAGAGTGGATATATTCCCATGTCTTTAAATATATTGTTTTAAAGAATGCATAATATTCTATCATATAGATTGACCATAATTCATTAAACCATTCCTTTATTATGGACATATTGTTTTTAATCTGTGCCAGCTAAGCATAGTGTTGAATCATCAATCTTTCAAGATTTCTTTAGGATAAACACCTAGAAATGGGATTACTGAGATAAAGGGTATTAACATAATAACACTAAAAATATGTATATGTATTTTTTTTGCCAAAGCACTCTCCCAAAATGAGTTTATTCTCCCAAACACTGAGTAGAAAAATTTTTTAAACTTGCCAACTTGATAGACAAAAAAGTCTCAGTGTTCTTTTAATTTGCATTTCTTTGATACTCCTCAGTTGGAATATTTTTCATATGTTAATTAGCCATTTGTCTTTCCTTCCAGTGCATATTAAATAAGATTGTATTTACTTACAACTTTGCAGAAACTGTTATTTCACAAGTCAAATGAAAATACCTGATTATGCACAGTAATTGTATAAACTAACCTCAAAAGAGTCCATGTTGATCTTCGTCATATAATGGATACCTCTATTTTGCAGGTTGAAATGTCATTTTCATTGTACTTGAGGTCCAAAATCAGTCAATTCTAAATGGACTCAATATTTAGATAATTTACCATCAAGGGTGTGTGGGGAGAAGATAAGTATGCAAACACGAAGTAAACAAATTGTATTATGTATGTGAAGATATACATATATGTTGTTAGGTGCCGTTGAGTCAGTTTCAACTCATAACGACCCTATGTACAACAGAATGAAACTCTGCCCCATCCTGCTGTACACGCACAATCATTGTTTTGCTTGAGCCCATTGTTGCAGCCACTGTGTCAATCCATATCCTTGAGGGTCTTCCTCTTTTTCACTGATTGTCTGCTTTACCAAGCATGATGTCCTCTAGGGACTGGTCCTTCCTGATAACATGTCCAAATTATGTGAGATGAAGTCTTGCCATCCTTGCTTCTAGTGAACATTCTGGCTGTACTCTTCCAAGACAGATTTGTTCATTCTTCTGGCAGTCCATGGTAAATTCAATATTCTTCTTTGACAACATAATTCAAAGGCATCAATTCTTCTTCAGTCTTCTTTATTCATTGTCCAGCTTTCGCATGCATATGAAGCTATTGAAAACACGATGGCTTGGGTCAGGTACACCTTACCCCTTAAAGTGACATTTTTGCTTTTTAACACTTTAAAGAGGTCATTTGCAGCAAATTTGCCCAACGCAATGCATCATTTCATTTCTTGACTGCTGCTTCCGTGGGTGTTGACTGGATCCAAGTAAAATGAAATCCTTGACAACTTCAACCTTTTCTCCATTTATCATGATGTTACTTATTGGTCTAGTTGTGAGGATTTTTGTTTTCTTTATGTGGAGGTGCTATCCATACTGAAAGCTGTAGTCTTTGATCTTCATCAGTAAGTGCTTCAAGTCCTCTTCACTTTCAGCAAGCAAGGTTGTGTCATCTGCATATTGCAGGTTGTTATGAGTCTTCGTCCAATCCTGATGCCGCATTCTTCTTCATCTAGTCCAGCTTCTCTGATTATTTGCTCAGCATGCAGACTGAGTAAGTATGGTGAAAGGATAAAACCCTGACGCACAGCTTTCTCGACTTTAAACCACACAGTATTCCCTTGTTCTGTTCAAACGATTCCCTCTAGGTCTAAGTACAGCTTCCTCATGAACACAATTAAGTGTTCTGGAATTCCCATTCTTGACAATGTTATCCATAATTTGTTATGACCCACACAGTCAAAGGGTCTTTTCTTTCTTTCCTGTCTTTTTAATGACCTCTTGGTTTCTTCATGTTTGATGTCATTCCACAACTCATTTAGTCTTCTGTCATTAGTGTTCAACGTGTCAAATCTCTTCTAGAGATGGTCTGTAAATTCAGGTGGGATGTACTCAAGGTCATTGTCTTAGTCATCTAGTACTGCTCTAACAGAAATACCCAAGTGGATGGTTTTAACAAAGAGAAATTTATTTTCTCACAGTCCAGTACCTTACAAGTCCAAATTCAGGGCATCAGCTCCAGGAGAAGGCTTTCTCTCTCTGTCGGCTCTGGAGGAAGGTCCTTGCGATACATTAGTCTTCCCTTGGTCTGGGAGCATCTCAGTGCAGGAACCTCAGGTCCAAAGGACGTGCTCTGCTCCCAGCACTGCTTTCTTGGTGGTATGAGGTTCCCATGTGTCTCTGTTCGCTTCTCTCTTTTATATCTCAAAAGAGATTGGATTAAGACACTATCTAATCTCATAAACCTCATCAGTATAACCTCATCATAGTGATAGAGTTTACAACACATAAGGAAATCACATATAACCTCATCATAGTGATAGAGTTTACAACACATAAGGAAATCACATATAACCTCATCAGAGTGATAGAGTTTACAACACATAAGGAAATCACATCAGATTTACAAAATGGTACAAAATCATACAATACTGGGAATCATGACCCAGCCAAGTTGACAGATATTTTGGGGGGACACAATTCAATCCGTGAAAGTCGTACTTTGGCTCTAGTGGGCTTGTTCTAATTTTCTTCAGCTTCAACTTAAACTTGCATATGAGCAATTTATGGTCTGTTTCACAGTCGGCCCCTAGCCTTGTTCTGACAGATGATATTGAGATTTTCAATCATCTCTTTTCACAGATGTAGTCAGTTTGATTCCTGTGTATTCCATCTGGCAAGGTCCACATGTATAGTCACTGTTTATGTTAGTGAAGAAAGATATTTACAATGAAGAAGTCCTTGGTCTTGCAAAATTCTATCATGCGATCTCTGGCATCATTTCTATCACCAAGGCCATATTTTCCAACTGCCAATCCTTCTTTGTTCCCAACTTTTGCATTTCAATCACCAATAATTATCAATGCATCCTGATTGCATGTTGGATCAATTTCAGACTACAGAAGTTGGTAAAAATCTCCAATTTCTTCATCTTTGGCCTTAGTGGTTGGTGCGTAATTTGAATAATAGTCATACTAACTGGTCTTCCTTCTAGGCTTATGGATATTATCCTATCATTGACAGCATTTTACTTCAGGATAGATCATGAAATGTTCTTCTGGACAATGAATGCAATGCCGTTCCTCTTCAAGTTGTCATTCCCGGCATAGTAGACCATATGATTGTCCGATTCAGAACGGCCAATACCAGTCCATTTCAGCTCACTAATGCCTAGGATATCCATGTTTATGTGTTCCATTTCATTTTTGATGACTTCCAATTTTCCTAGATTCATACTTAGTGCATTCCAGGTTCCGATTATTAATGGATGTTTGCAGCTGTTTCTTCTCATTTTGAGTCTTGCCACATCAGCAAATGAAGGTCCGGAAAACTTGACTCCATCCACACCAGTAAAGTCTACTCTACTTTGAGGAGGCAGCTCTTCCCCAGTCATATTTTCAGTGCCTTCCAACCTGAGGGGCTCATCTTCTGGCACTGTATCAGACAATGTTCTGCTGCTATTAATAAGGTTTTCACTGGGTAACTCTTTTCAGAAGTAGACCACCAGGTCCCTCTTCCTAGTCTGTCTTAGTCTGGAAGTTCATCTGAAACCTGTCCACCATGGGTGACCCTGCTGGTATTTGAATACTGGTGGCATAGCTTCCAGCATCACAGCAACACACAAGCCCCCATGGTATGACAAACTGACATATATATATATATAAAATCAACTAGAGTGTAGGTGATTTTTTATTATAAACTTCAATATAATTATATATTTCTATAACCTCTGGTCATGTGCAAACTTGTTTTGAAATCCATTAAAAATTGCCATTGATATGACCATTTGAAAATTTTACCGGCTGCCATTTTTTCTTATAAACCACAAATCATACCTAAGCTGCATCCCACCAGGAGGAGCTAAAGACAAATGCTATGTGGTTGATTTAAAGGAATCACCACTTCATTCTCTCAGTGTTAAAGCAATATGTATTCAATAATGTTTTTGGAAACTTAAATTCTAAAGTATTCAGTATTTGGTTATTAAACCACCAAAAAACCCAAACCCACTGCCATCAAATCAATTGCAACTCATAGTGACCCTATAGGACACAGTAGAACTGTCCCAAAGTATTTCAAAGGCTGAAATCTTTATGGAAGCAGACAGCCACATTTTTCTTCCATGGAGCAGCTGCGGGGTTCGAACCACTGACCTTTTGGTTAGCACTTGAGTGCTTTAACCACTGAGCCACCAGGAGTCCTATTTGGTTATTAGGGGGAAAAAAAAGATTTGTACCTATATCCACATAGGTAAGTAGGTAGGTAGGTAGACAGACAGATAGGCACTTGTTGCCTAACACACAGTAAACATTCAATCGTTAGTATCTACTTCTCCTTTTTATCATCATTATGACATATAAGTCCAACATCATTTCATATGTTTTTTGAAATAAGAACATAGGTTTTTCATCACAGAGCCTTGACAATTCATGATCTGTATGTGTTCCTGTCACCACTCCAATCTCCACTCCAGGACTCCCTTCTGAACCTCAGCTCTCTAACCTATGAAGATTCGGAAGCTTGCAGCCAGAAGATACTTAGGAAAGATTTATTGATGATGATCCAATCCTTGCCATAACCTGGGAGCTTTCAATCGGCTTTCCTCATCTACAAAAACAAGGGCTAGAAGCATGTTAAATGGCAGCCATGGGCTCTGGCACCCCATCTCTGGATTTCATCCCACCACCGTGCACAGTCTTTCTTGGTTGCATCACACACCCATCGTCCCTGGTTCTCTGAACATTGGTGATAAGATTCAGTTTCCAATACACAGTCATCCTCTCCTTGGTTTCGTGGCCCATTTTGGACCCACCTTCTAGCTCAGCTTTCAACTTCTTCCTTGGCCATGATTCCAGGGTTTGCTCTATGTTCTCCCACAGATAAAAGTCACTCCTCCAACTCCCTCCGTGCACAGCAAGGGTCAGAGACATGCAGGCACTTTAAGACATTGTTAGGTATGGTTCAGCCAAGTAATACATAAGATGAGTTCTCTACAGGTTGAGTGCAAGAGCATACTGGATGGGATAGAACAAGGAAGATCTCAACCGGTCAACCTCAGGATGGGCAAAGGACAGTCATGGTGGGAAACCAAAGCCCAGGGATGGCTAAATGAAGAGTTGGTACATGGGGACAAGAGTCCAGGAAGGTGTCTGTAGAGTCAAAGAGATGTACACACCTACAGCCAGAATTCAAACTAAGCCCAACCCTAAAGGTCTACTTTCGCCAGGGAAGCATAGGTGACCAAAGTGGCATGGAGGAGGTGTGGAGACCCAGTTGTCATGGAGATTGCCCAGAAATAGGTAGAGGAGGTTGATGCTTACAGATTCTGGAGTTGTAACAAGAACCTGGGCTCTGAGGCACCAATGCAGTCTTTGTTATCAGGTCCAAGACTGTAATTTGAGCATAAAGACAGAGCAGGACCAGGTTTCCACAGAGCCTCCTGCAGAGGAAAAGGATTGGTTCAGAGCTTAATGTAGAGATGAAGCATCCACTTCCAAGTTTAGAAGATTGGATGCTGGAAGAGGTGCCAGTCAGGCCATTCAAAGTCAGGCTTGGTTTCTGCAGGTTTTATGGTCCTCACAGAGTAGGCTGGGATTTGTCAAGTTCCCTCTGACCAGGACCCAGCCTCCTCCCTGGCAGAGGAAGCAAGATCCAGGAGGGAGCTGAACAATGAGGCTCCAAAGCCTGGGAGCACTAGGATTGCCCTGGGGGCCCATCCTCTCCCAGAACAGGAGTCTTTGCCAAAGGGAGAGAGCATGGAGGGCTCATAGGAAAGCAGGAGAGTTTGTATGCTCACCATCTCTCTAGGCAGCAGGGCGAGCAGGTCCATCCAAGCCACAGGATGTCAGAGGCAGGATCTGCTGCAGACTTCTCAGACCTCTCCTAGGGGTCTATATCGGCAAGCTTGGTAAGACACTAAACATAATCAGAGGTGGAGGAAAGGAGTGACCCCCAAGCAAAGCAGACACAGACTGGAGAGTGGAGGTGGCCATGTTGTTGTTGTTGTTGTTGTTAGGTTCTTCAAGTCGGTTCCTACTCACAGCATCCCTATGTCAAAACGATAAAAACACTGCCCAGTCTTGCACCATGCTCACAATCATTGCTATGTGTGAGCCCCGTGCTTTAGCCACCGTGTCAGTTCATGTCATTTAAGGTCTTCCTCTTTTTTGCTCACCCTCTACTTTACCAAGCATTACGTCCTTCTCCAGGGACTGGTCCCTCTTGATGACTTGCCCAAAGCATGTGAGACAAAGGCTCACCATCCCGGCTTCCAGGGAGCACTCTGACTGTACTTCTTCCAAGACAGACTGGTTCGTTCTTCTGGCAGTTCATAGTATATTCAATATTCTTGGCCAACACCATAATTCAAAGGCATCAATTATTCTTCAGACTTCTTTAGTCCTTGTCCAACTTTCACACGCATATAAGGCAATTGAAAATACCACGGCTTGGGTCAGGCACATCTTAGTCCTCAAAGTGACATCTTTGCTTTTCAATACTTTAAAGAGATCATTTGCAGTAGATTTGCCCAATGCAATATGCCGTTTGATTTCTTGACTGCTGCTTCCATGGGCATTAATTGTGGATTCAGGTAAAATGAAATCCTTGACAACTTCAGTATTTTTTCCATTTATTGGAGGTGGCCATAGAACTCATTTAAGGGACTTGTTTTTTTTTTCCCTCCAAAAGCCATCAACTGACAAGAATGGGGCTTCTATGGATTGAACTGTGTACCCTGAAAATGGTATGTCGAAGTCTTAGCCCCTGGTACCCATGAATGTGACCTTGTCTGGAAATAGGGTCTTTGAAGATTTCATCAGTTAACATGAGGTCATATTAAAGTAGGGTGAGTCCTAACTCAATATGAGTGGCGTCTTTATAAAAGAGTAAAGACAGAGAGAGACTGACAGAGGAAGGACAGTCATGTGAAGATGCATCTACAAGCCAAGGAATGCCTGGGGCTACCAGAATCTGGGAGAGACAAGGAAGAACCTTCTCCTAGACCCTTCAGAGAGAGCATGGTCCTCCAAATTCGGATTCTAGCCTCCAGAACTGTGAGACAATCAATTTCTATTCTTATAATTCACCCAGTTAGCAGTACTTTGCTACTAAATAACGTGCTTTTCAGCGCCAGTTCCTGAGGCAGCTCATAATTGCTATTAACCCATACTTGTTCATTGTATCCTCTGCACCCCCTGCAGTGGGTGAGGATACAGTGAACTCCTGTTCAATGCGGGTTTCTTATTTAGCTCTTTATTCTTATCTTGACTCACTGGCCATGTGTGGTTAAATTTTTCCCCTGGTTGGACGATGGCCACTATTTGTTCAGTTACCGCATCTCCCGAGCTTTGACTGAGTAAAACTTGCATCAGCCTTTTAACTAAAGTTATATTCAGCTTGGGTCTTGGCTCTTAAGATTTTGACAAGTTGGCTGCCCTTGCTTGAACTTCTATCGCTGCAAATACAAGGTCTATTGGAAGCCTGGAGTTGGCACCTTTCTCCCCTGGGCAATCAACTGTACAATCGCAAGGAAGGCTGGCTATTACCATTACTATAATTCTCAGGACACAGACACCATACAACTCTGCCGGAAAAAAAAAAAGAAGAAAAACTCATAACTTTAGAAGCTGCCAGGGCTGCAAGCGTGGCCTTCAGGAGCCCAGTACTGCTCAGGCACCAATGTCTGAAACACTTCAGTCTTGAAAAGAGACATAACGTATATCAGCGTCATCAGCAAAAACACAGTAGCTGATTCTGTTTTCCTATTCCTCAACCCAAATTCCTTTGAAAATGAAAGTAAAAATAAAGCAGGGCTCTTTCTAATTTCCTCCAGACCTTGGAGACAGGGTTAAAGAAAATACACTGACGTTGCTGACCTTCACAAAGGTGCTATAGGCGCCGGGAGAGGCAGTTGTTGCATTGGTGGGGGGTTGAGTGGGGGGTGGGGCACTAACGGCGAGCTTGGTCTGCACTTTTTGATATTTTCTTTCAAACTTGCCATTTTGCTGTTGCAGCTGGGCTTGTCAGTTTTCAGTACTAATGGGTCGTGATGTGGTGTCAGGGGAAGTCAACAATCAATGCTTGAAAAAAAAAATGGCAGTGGGGAGGGGTGTCTATCACTGCTGACATGGCCAGCAACAGAAACACAATGGGCTTCTTTTGTGGAAAAATAGACAAGGAAGTCTGTGCTGTGTTTTGCTTTTAAGACGAGTATAGATTTTTATCCTTTGAGGACTGGGCTGTCGGTCCTTCCCTCAGTTTATACTTGGCTACCAAAAACGCACATTCTGGTTATTAAATAACCACTTGACAACATAGTTAGAATTTCAATTCATGCTGCAGGGTGTAGTTATTTCCTACAGGAAGATAAAACTAGGTAGGGAAACATCCGCCGAAACAGAGGCGTGAAAGAAATGGCGGTAAATGGCTGAGGCTACCTCGGGAAGTGGGTCTCTTTTCGGGAAAACTCATTTAGACCCCAATGTTGTGTGACACAAGAATGCCACTTGGGTAAGACTCAGTGTGATGAAGCTAACATGAAAAACATCCCTGCTTGACTGCAGTGTGCACGCAGGGCTAGGATTCACTGAAAATGGTTTTTACTAATAATTCAGTAGAACCCTATTATGACACTGGTGTCCGAACGCAAAAGTAACATTTGCCTCGTAGGTTGTTTTATTCAAATCATGTATCAAGGAGCAAAGGTGGGAAATGATTTGACCAACAATGAACTGTAATATAATCTACGATAGCAAAGCACTTTCTAAACGATGGCTTACTATACATATTTACATGCATTATATTTATGCCAAGAATCCCTAAGCGGCTATCAAGTAAAATTATTCCAAGTTGACTTTATACATAAACCCAGGAGTCCCTGAGAAGTTTTGTGAGATTCGGAGTGAAACTCAGAGGCGGCTCTTGATTTATTCACTTTGTGAATCCAAATCTGCATGATCAGATTTTCTTAAAGGGAAGTCCATCTGTATTAATCTTTCCTTTTTAAAAGGGAAACTTTTACTTACAGAGAAAAATGTGGGCAGAAAGTGTCTAAGGTTGTAGGGAAACTAAAAAGAAGCTTTGCTGATCCCATATCCCCAACCTGAACTGTCTTTCCTTCCTTTGTTACACTTCACAGTCTTACTCAGCCCAATTATTACTTCCAGTTTCACCTTTTTCTGTATTATCAGGATTGTAATAAGCATGTAAGGAGCCCTGGTTGCCCAATGGTCACACCACTCGGCTGCTAACCAAAAGATCGGCGGTTTGAACCCACCAGCTGCTCTGCAGGAGAAAGATGTGGCAGTCTGCCTCCATAAAGATTTCAGCCCTGGAAACCCTATGGGGCAGTTCTACTCTGTCCTATAGGGTTGCTATGAGTCAACTTGATGGCAATGGGTTTGGTTTTTAATAAGCAGGTAGCTTTTAATAGAGAAAAAGAACACAAGTTTTAACTACACCCACTGGGAAGATGGAGTAGATGTACTTTTTCCTTTCCTCCTAACAAGTACAACTAAAAACCTTGATATTGTGTATAAGTCAAATATGAGAAGACTCCGAAAGGTGGAGAGGACAAGGCAGACCCGCTAGAGACCTGAGACCCGAGGGATGTCTCACCGGTAAGTTCCCCGGGTTTGCTTTTTGCCTCATATATTCCAGACTAGAAAGTGAAGAAGCCAGAAACGCTGAAACAGCAGTGAGCACAGACCTAAAAAGCCCAAGGAAATCCTGTTCACTGTAACCGAAGAGCAGGAAAGGGGAAGCCTAGCAAGACAGATAATCTGGACAATAACTGCTCTACTCCAGCCAGACTCCACAGATAAAACTGAAGGCCAGCCCAAGCCAGTAGAGGCAGAGTGGGGAGCCTAGACTTCCACCTTCTCGAGGCTGGAACAAGGCAAGGACCCCGTCTGATGTTGTCAGAGAAGACCAAGTAGGGAGTCAGATCATTTATCCCCTCTAGCCAGCAATGAGGCCCAGCCACCCACTCCCACGGTGTCAGTGGAGACCATGTGGGAAGCGAGAACTCCCACCTCCACCTAGGAGAAGTCCCTTTCTACCCCTCCCCTGCTGTGATTCAGCAAAGGCAAGTGGAGAAGCTGGGCTTCTACCTGCACCTGGCAGTAACGAGGTGGTGCCCCCCACCCCCTGCTGGAGTAATGGCAAAGAAAGCCAGCAAAAACAGAAAGTTTAAATAAGAGCAGGTCTTATAGCACCATACAAAGATGTCCAACTGAAAATGCCCAGACAAAAATTTTCAACTGAAAATCACTTGTCATCCCAAAAGCCAGGATGATCTCAAACTGAACGAAAAAAGACAATCAACAGATACCAACACCAACATGACAACTACGTTAGGATTATCTGACAAGAATTTAAAGCATCCGTGATAAAAAGTGTTTCAACAAGCAATTATGAACATGTCTGAAACAAACGAAAGAATAGAAAGCCTCAGCAAAGATAACAAGGGAATACAAGTCCACTGGCATAAATTTGACAACTTAGATGAAATGGACCACTTCCTCGTAAAAACAGAAACTTCCACAAGGCACCAAATATTAAAGAGATAAGTTGAATAGCCCTATAACTGTTAAGGAAATTGAACTCCTAATTTTTAAACTCCCAAAAAACTAATCTCTAGGCCCAGTTGGTTTCACTGGAGAATTCTACCAAATTTTGAAGAAGCCGTTAACACCAACTTTACACAATCTCTTCCAGAAAATAGAAGTGGAGAGCATGCTTCCGATTCATTTTATGAAACTGGTGTTACTCTGGGGGCCCTGGTGGCGCAGTGGTTAAGAGCTCGGCTGCTAACCAAACGGTCAGCCGTTCGAATCCACCAGCCGCTCCTTGGAAACCCTGTGGAGGAGTTCTCCTCCATCCTATAATGTCATAGGAGTCAGAATCGACTTGACGGCAGCAGGTTTGGTGTTTTGGTTTAGTATTACTCTGATACCAAAACCACACAAACACAGTACCCAAAAAAAAAAAGAAAAGAAAACTGCAGACCAATATTCCTCATGAATTTAGATGCAAAAATTTTTAACAAAATATTATCAAATAGAATTTAGCAACATAGAAAACGAATTATACACCATGACCAAGTGGGGTATGTTCCAGAGATGCAAGGCTGGTTCAACATTTGGAAACCAATCAATGCAATCCACCTTATTAACAGCCTTAAAAAGACAAAAAAAAAAAAACTTACATGATCATATCGATCAAAGCAGAAAAAGCATTTGACTACACTCAACAACCATTCATGACAAAAACTCTCAGGGAAAAAAAATCCTACTCATTCTTCTATGACCAACCCCCCCCACACACACCCACACGCACACACAAACACACACACACAACCACATCGGACGGGCTGTGTTATCTTGGACCGTGATTTAATCTCACTTCCGTTTTCTCACCGGAAAAAAGGAGGTAATGATGATACCTAATTCACTGTGTTGCTGTGTGAATTATTACTATATATACTAATTATTACATATTGCCAATAATTATACAAAAGCAAGTTTGTTGAACAGATGTTCTGTGGAATGGCTGCTTTCCTGGTTTTGTGCATTTCGGCAGCCGAACTTCGCCCACATAGTTGGGTAAGACCCTCTCAGCTCAAGTATCTACCTACAAAAGTACCTGGATGCGTTCTTTAATTCAGAATTTTATATAAAGGCTGCAAAAACATAAATTGTGGGTGAACAAAGCAAAACTAAAATGAAAATCAGGTATATTTTACTGTACAGTTAATTTAGGCAATACTATAAACAACAAGCTAGAAAGGCTTTATAATTACACCCTTGTATAAATTTCTAATCATTTCTCACTAAGGAATCATGGAAAATCTTTAACGAAGAGTAGATGATGATGATGGTGGTGGTGATGATGAAGACAACAATAATAAAGGGATCTCTGTTGGTCTGGTCCATATGTCTCTTTTCTTGCATTTTCCAAATTCTGCTAATCCTCTCCTTGTGTCCAACACAGTTCTTTTCCCATTGTCAGGTTGTATGGGGTAGATACTTCCTTATCTCATTGCCCTTATTCCTACTTGCAGAAAATTCTTGGTCTTTGCTGATGTGCTTACTGCATACATTTGTATATTTAAATACTGATTAACATGCCACCTCCACACAGCCTAGGCTATTCTCCAACACACGCTGCACAAATGCCAGCCTGTTATTACTTATGAACCTGGGATGGCTTTTCCCACTGGTTTGTGGGGCTGCAGGTCTGTTCAGTGACTTCAGGGCTCAGAGCTCTGGTCCACTACCTCTCTGCTCTGACCCAGTGTTCTCCACTGGGCTCTCCACATGGTGCAGCCAGAGCAGGGGCCAATTCTGCAGTTTTTGCAGGAAGCATGTCTTTACCATTTGGGGTCCAGTTAGAAATGGATTCCATGGGCCCAATTCAACGGCGACATTTATATCGTGCCATCTTGCGTACAGTGATTGAGTATCTTCCCTAGTTACGAGAGTTCAGAAGATTTTCTTTTTAGACTTATCATTGTACAGGCCATAAATGCTAACAGGATATTGAATGAATAAATATGCTTTGGTGCTGAAGACCCATAAGGAGATACACACACACACACACACACACACACACACACACACACACACGAAGACGCTAGATAAAATATAACCATGGTTTTTAAACTCAAAAGCAAGGAAAGGAAATCCCCAGATGTCAGAAATGAAGAACAACTGAAAACAGGCGGCGGGGGGTGGGCAGGGTGGTAGAAGCTGAAGCCAGGCAGATGGCAGGGGTTTGTAAACAGCCATAGGCCCAACCGGCTGAGTGTTGAGTTGGAACACTTGCACAGCACAGGAGACAAGGCCTTGGGCCTATGCAAGGCAGGGAGCTGAAAGTGAGCTCCTGTATAAAACGGGGAGCCATGAAGATTTGGCTGGTCTGTGATACCAGAATTTAGAAATTCAGTGCACTGGTTTAGGGAATCAGCAAGGAAGCTTGCCATCAGCTTAGGGCAATAGGTAGAAAAGAGTGACCCATGGGAAACTGGAGCCAGGTACCTGCACTACACATCGTGTGGTGTTCAAATCTACACCAACGCATGGTGAGAAAACCCCCAATTGAGAAATTAACACAAAAACTGGTACAGAACCACTGAAACCCTTTGGGAGGAAGGCTCTGCAAATGTGAAATGAGATCATCTTGTTGCAAGCACGATCGGGAACCTGTGCATCCCCAGGAAACCAACCCTCCCGAAGATGAGCTCACGCTCCAAGGTGACATGGGGTAACGAGTCCCCATGAGTAGTCAGCAAAGGAAGCTGATGGAAATGTTGTTCTCCAAGAGATATAGATGAGAGAACAGGAAGCAAATATTCCTACCAAAGATATAAAAGATTGTCTATAAACCACAATGCAACAACAGGTAAGTAAGGGGCTTGGGAGAGGCGGGAGGAAGAGAGAGCTTTGGATAAGAAAGAAACAAATAGGAATTCTAGAAAGAAACAAATAGACTTGTCATTACAGTTTTCAAAAAAATCTTCAGGCGGGTTAAACGCTGGTCTAACATGCTACTGAAGACAGAGCAAGGGGAAAACCAACATGTGTTATTCAGGCCTGAACGTTTTCATAGCCAGCTCATACTTTATAAGTGATGATGCAATACCCATTTTATAGCCAGACACAAAATAGTATCAGGCAGCTCTCCTTTCTTCTCAAATATTTGGGTCAGGCACCATTCTAAGCCCATTAGATACAGTTATGAATAAAACAGAAAGGTTCTCCCTCTTCTGCATCTGGCTTTCTAATAGTGTGTCATCTAGAAGACTATCCAAAACCAGTTGCCATCAAGTTGAATCCAACTCACGGCGACCCCACGTGTGTTAGAGTAGAACTGTGCTCAACAGGGTTTTCCGTGGCTGATTTTTTCAGTAGATTGCCAGGTCTTTCTCCCAAGGCACCTCTGGGTGGACTCAAACTTCCAAACTTTTGATTAGCAAGCCAAGCATATTAACCATTTGCACCACCCAAGGACTCCCTAGAATACTATAAACAGACAGAAATAAAATAATTTCAGATACTGATTAAGTATAATGGAAAAAATAATACAGGATGATGAGATAGGCAATGTCAGTGGGGCCTAAAGAGGTAGCACTGAAGCTGAGCTTGGATGAGAAGGTGCCAACCAAGCAAAGATCCGGGTGCAGGGCAATCAGAAGAGACGAAGAAGTGAGGAGGAAGGCTCTGTGAAAGAAAAAGAAGTAAAAGCCTTCAGATCATCATTTAAGATACTCTTGTGTAGAAAGAAAGGCTAATGCCTCCCATCAACCGTGGTGTACAACACACCATGGTACAGATAAACCCAGTTCTTTGCGTTGCCAGATCACTGTTGGTTCCCTTAACATTCAAGTTGTAACTGGCTTCTAGGATGCAGTCTACTTGGAACAATCAAAGCTAGGACCAAGCTTCAGCCAAAATTAGACTGCCACGGGCGGACACAGAAATATATGCTCTCAGAAGCCCATGGGTGACTTTCATACTTCATTTTGTCCCTGTATGAATGAACAAATAAACTGAGTGCATACTATATGCCAGGCATCTGAGACCCTTCAAGCTCCATTCATTTTCTAAAGCAAGGAGTGGCGGGCCATCTTTCTGTCAAGGACCAGATAGTAAATGTTTTAGCCTTTGCAGATCATACCATCTCTGTTGCAAATACTCAGTTCTGCCATTTTGCGGTGTGAAAGCAGCTAAAGATAATACATAAGCAAATGAGTGTTGCTGTGTTCTAATAAAACTTTATTTATAAAAATAGGCAGTAGGTCAGAGTTCACCAATCCCTGTTTCTAAAACAATGTTCTCCAAACTGGATGCATCCAGGATGAGTCTTTGGATGTTGAAAGAAAATATTTGAACTTTTGCTTATGGCTTTTATTCAAAAAAGGCAAGTTAGAAATTAATCTCTACATGTTTTAAAGATTCGCAGTGGTGCCCTCGCTCAATGTGATGTCACATATGGTACGGAGGGACTCTGAGGGAGTTGGTGCTGGCTGTTGGCAAGAGGTCTCAATGCCTCTCAACATTAATTTGTCTGTTAGGCTGCTTGAGTCTCCTCACAACATGGCAGTTAGCTTCCCCCAATCTGAGTGTTCCAAGAGTACAAGACAAAAGTGGCAATGTCTTTTATTGCCTTGCCTCAGAATTCACATATCATCACTTCCACCATATTCTTTTGGTCACACAAACCAATCCTGATGTAGCGGCAGGGGGTTGGGGGGGGAATTAAACAGAGCTTGAATACCAGGAGCAGGAAGCAGGAATCATTGGGGGCCATCTTGGAGGCCGGCTACCTACTCTACTCTCTGACCCGTAATAATTCACATCCCTCCCACATGCAAAATGCTCTCACTCCATCTCAAGTGCCCCAAAAGTCTCATCTCATTACAGCATCAGCTCAAAGTCCAGAGCCTCATCATTTAAATCAGGTCCAAGTGCAAATGAGGCTCCTCAAAGGCCAATGAACTTCACTGCAAGGATATTTTGGGATTTGAGATATTTTAATGAGAGCAAAATGGGTTTATACCATTAATAAATAATAAAAAATAAATTTATTTTTAAAATATTATTTATCTCACCTTTCTCATCCCACTTAGTTTGTATGTTTGTATATGTTTCCCGATATGCACAGTATAGTATTAAAGTGGTACATAAGTACAGGTAGTCCCCGACTTACAACGGGGTTCCATTCTGACTGTCGTAAGCTGGTTCTGACGTTAAGTCAAATACATTTTTTTTAATTTTCGTTATTATTGCCTTTTATTATCAGCATCTTTATAAATCTGATCTTTATTTGTCTTTGGAGGTTGACATGAGAATGATGACATCAGCAAATTAAGCACTGCAACATTGTACGTAGCACATATTACTAACGATAACATGTAAAAAAAAGACGGTCACAAGTGCGGTTCATAGTAACTCAAATAATTCCTAAGTAGCAGACTACCTGTTTAAGTACATGTATACATGCGTGTATCTATAATATACCTACACAGGCATATATGTCCTATGTTCACAATATTCTTTTTAATAGACAAAGGCACAGAATCAAAGATGTCTGGAGACAACTTGTCTAAAGAGGCTGAGAGGTTAAAGAGCGAGCTTGCCCACTCTTAGCTTCTATTTTCAGGGATCATTTGTCAAGTCGTCTATCTGGTGGTAGTTCAGTAGTATCAAAATATAGTGACTGGCTTGACTGCCTTATGGGAAGTGGCAGAAAATGAGGTGGTTTTTGAGGGGAAGTTAATGTAAAAAATCACATCAAACAAGAAGAGGTGGTAGCTGTGGCAAGCATTTAGCTTGTTCTTCAAAATGAAGAGAATATTTAGAATCAAGGACAATACCTCGTCTTAAAATCCGGTGAATACGTGATCCATTTACAAGATTAAAGTAACAAATGCCTAGGAAAAGTACACAGGGAAGATTTTAAATGGGGAAAGTTTATCCTTTCCTGTAAAAATTGCATCTTATTTTTAAAAGGAGGGAGGGAACATAGAGATTTGGTAGGAAGGAAGTTGGAAGGAAGGAAGGGAGGGAAAGAAATGAACGATGTCTACATCATAGCTGCCCGCTGTTGTTATTGTTGGTAAGCACCATGGAGTCAATTTCAACTCCTAGCAACCCCATGTTGACAGAATAGAACTGCCCCGTAGGGAGCAGATCTTTATGGGAGCAGATCTTTATGGGAGCAGATCTTAATGAGAGCAGATCTTTATGGGAGCAGATTGCCAGCTCTTTCTCCTGCAGAGCCACTGGGTGGGTTCGAGCCACCAACCTTTTGGTTAGTAGCTGAGCCCTTAACCGTTGTGCCACCAGGGCTCCTTAGCTACTTACCCAAATTATTTTACTCTCTTCTCCTTCTGCTGTTCCCTTTCATTGAAACTTTGTTTACAAAATCAGGATCACAAGAACAGTTACACGGCAGTCCCTGGTCAGCAGGGCCCTCCACTGTGGTAACTCGATCAAACACCTAGATCTAGTCATCACAGACCTCCAAGAACCATTTCCATAAACCTACTTGCACCTAGGTAGCCATCGTGGACCAGTGCAGAATGCCCCCGTCGAATTGTTCCTTCGAGGGCCATCTCATCACAGCCTAGACACTTAAACACACCGTTAATAGCATATGGACTTACAGCTGGAGTCCTTGGGTGATACAAACAATTAACACATTCAGCTGCTAACCAAAAGGTTAGAGGTTTGAGTCCACCCAGTAGGCACCTTGGAAGAAAGGCCTGGTGATCTTCTTCTGAAAAATCAACCATTGAAAACCCTGTAGGGCACAGTTCTACTCTGACACACATGGGTTGCCATGAGTTGGGATCGACTGGTCAGTAACTGGTATTTTTAGTGTACAGTGTGCAGAAAGGAGTGTAAGGTACATGTTACCACCAAAACGGCTGTATAATTGAAAGATGTCTTAGTTAAATCATTATTACTAAGAATTACAGTCTAGGCATAAACAATTTCTACCATTCTTCATTGAACCTTTATTTTGAGCTAAACACTCTGCATACGCGATTTTTCTACATTAGGTCATTTATTCCCCACAACAACCCTACAAGGTAGGTACATCTACTGTTCCCATTTTACAGAAGAGGAAACCAAGGCTTAAGTTATTTACTACAGGCCTAGTAACTGGCAGTGGAAGACTTGACCTCAGAGCCTGTCCTCTCAAATACTATACCACATGTTCTCTAACTTTGACCTGTATAATAATCATGTGAAATACTTGCTTAAAATCGTTGGTCCTCACCCCAAAGATTCTGATTCAGAAGGCCTCTGGTATGCTCTAGGACTCTGCTTTTGTTTTTCATAAAATACTCCAGGCGATGCTTACATATTTTGTTGTTGTTGAGAATGGTTGTTGTTGTTAGGTGCCATCAAGTCAGTTCCAACTCATACGTACACCAGAACAAAGCACTGCCTGGTCCTGCGCCAGCCTCACAATCGTTGCCATGTTTGAGCCTACTGTTGCAGCCACTGTGGCAATCCAACCCAGTGAGGGTCTTCTTTTTTGCTGACCCTCTTCTTTACGAAACATGATGTCCAAAGTACATAAGATGAAGTCTCACCATCCTCACTTCTAAGGAGCATTTTGGCTGTACTTCTTCCAAGACAGATTTGTTCATCCTTCTGGCAGTCCACAGTATATTCAGTATTTTTCACCAAGACCACAATTCAAAGACATCAAATCTTCTTCAGTCTTCCTTATTCATTGTCCAGCTTTCGCATGCATATGAGGCAACTGAAAATACCATGGCTTAGGTCAGGAGCACTTTAGTCCTCAAAGTGACATCTTTGCTCTTTAACACTTGAAAGAGGTCTTTTGCAGGAGATTTGCCCGATGCAATACGTCATCTGATTTCTTGACTGCTGCTTCCATAGGCGCTGACTATGGATCCAACTAAAATGAAATCCTTGACAACTTCAATATTTCCTCTCTTTATCATGATGTTACTTATTGGTTCGGTTGAGAATGGTGATACTAATTTGATAACAGTTTTCTTAGAGACACATTGCACTGTATTATAAGACTTCTCTTACATTGGTATTCTACTATAACCAAATGATTTGAACTATATCTTAGGGGTTAGAGGTTACTTACTTATCCTGTTGTTATGAATTAAGGGGAAATATATATATAGTCAAACCTGGAAATTTTTCAGATTTGAAAAACCAGAGGTTATGATTTGCATTACAAAATTATCCTTCAGTTTACAAAGAGACCCTTTGCAGTGAGTTCTCTTACAGCAGAAACTTCCAGAACAAGGTGCCACCCAACACTGCCCATAAATTGAATAAAAATGTTTGGCCACTAAACCTGAAAAAAAAGTTAATGGTAGAATTCCCAACGCACAGAAAACTTCAGCTTTTCTTAAGCTAGTAAACATCATTTTAACCATCTTAATTTTGTCTCCCACACATTTTTCTTAAACATCTGGTGCTTGCACAGATGTTTGACAACAAAGCAAACACACACACACACACACACCAAACAACTATTAAAGAAAACACTCAGAAAGAACCAATCATGTCACATTTCACAGCTCGAACTTCTTTGAGGACTTTACGCTCATGATTTTATATTGCACTTACATGGTATAGTCATACTTTCTGCCGGCACACTTGCTCCTGGTTCACATGATATTACTAAAATATGTTGCTTTATCACAGGCTTGTATTGAAAAAAGCATCAAGACTTCCAGGTAAGCTGCCATCTGAATAAGTTTGTCAACAACTGCCTAGCTCCCTTTAAACGTGATTCTATGTACGCCATTTGAATTAAGTACTTTCCAGAAACACGTGTCTTATGTAAGATAGCATGAGGGAGAAAGCCCTTCTCTTGTTGTTAATTAAAATTATTGTTCTTGCAGTGATTTTTCTACTGTGAAGCAGAGTGACGCTACCCAGTAAGGCCACATCCCCAAACGGCATGAACACAGTCACCCAGAAGAACTCCTGCATCGGGCTGCTGTATGTCATCACCTCCAGTCTGCAGAAGAACAAGTGACACCTCTCAGCAAAGAAAGAGAATTTAGAGAGAGGGTCCAGGGGACCTACTGGGAACACAAAGCCAGACCTCTGTCCCCAGCTGTTGGCAGAGCAGATGGAATGTAAAGAGACTCTGGGGATGACTAACTCAAGGTTCTGGTTGGAAGTTAAGAAGCTGCGCTGAGCTTCTGGGTAGAGTCAGCTTAAACCACCTATCATGCTGCAAGCAAAACAGCCATTTCAAGGGAATGGCTCAGGAGCAAGGAATGGGCTTTGAGTGAATGGAGGCAGAAACCTCCAAAAGGGACACAGGAGGTGAGCGGTAGATGAGTGCAGGGCTTGGTGAAGTCCAGAGATGGTTTCTTCCAGTAGTCCAGAGACAGAGCAGTGCCCAAGAATGCCCACAGCTACCCACCAGTGGAAGTGTGGAAGTTACCCACTCCAAGACCCTGCCCACCACTCCCTCTCGGTGCCACCAATGGTCACGTTCCTAGAACAGTCTCCACACCTGTGTGGAGACAGCATGGCCCTCAAAGCCATGGCGCCCACCGCATTCTCGATCTCGTTGACCCCTTTGTTCATGTTAGAATAGGTCTTCACCTCCTGTCTGGATTAATTACAACTCTGTCATTATCTTTCCTATTCTGTGCATTCCAGATGTTGTTGTTATTTTGTTAGGTGACATCCGGTCGGCTCCAAATCATGGTGACCTTTATATGTAACAGAACAAAATGCTGCCCAATCCTGTGCCATCTTCATGATCATTGGTGTGTTTGAGCTCATTACTGTGGCTATTGTGTCAATTCATCACATTCATCACATTGAAGGTCTCCCCCATTTTCGCTGACCCTCCACTTTGCCAACCATGATGTCCTTCCATACATTTCACGTTCCAAGTTCCAATTACTAATGGATGTTTGCAGCTCTTACTTCTCATTTTGAGTCAAGCCACATTAGCAAACGAAGGTCCCAAAGGATTTACTCCAACCACATCATTAAGGTCAACTCTACTTTGAGAAAGGAGCCCTGGTGGCACAGTTGTTAGGTGCTCAGCTGCTAACCAAAAGGTCAGCGGTTTGAACTCATCAGCCGCTCTGTGGGAGAAAAATGTGGCAGTCTGCTTCCATGAAGACTTGCAGCCTTGGAAACTCTATGAGGCAGTTCTCTGTCCTCTAGGGTTGCTATGAGTTGGAATCGACTCAGTGGCAGTGAGTATGGGTTTTTTGTTTTTGTTTTGGCTACTTTGAGAAGGCAGGTCTTCCCCAGTCATATTTCAAGTGCCTTCCAACCTGAAGGGCTCATCTGCTAGTACTATACTGGACAATATTTTGTTGTGATCTGGAGTTTTCATTAGCTAATTTTCAGAAGATGAACATGTCCAAAAGGATGCTAAGGGGTTTGGATGGGTTTTGAGGCACCTTTACCTGATTAAGCCCATAGGTCTGCGACCCACATTCATGCCTAAGAACCACTGACAAAGCACGTATCCATAAATGGAAATTGCCACATAACACACTCAGCACATGGGCTGAGGGGATGCTACGTACAAAACCAAAACCAAACCCACCTCCGTCGAGTGGATTCCAACTCATAGCAACCCAATATAAAAGTGGGTCAAATGCAAGTTGTGTCAGAAAGAGGAAGGAAGCTTTTCTAAGGAACATAAGCTTGACCTGGCAAACAACAATGAACAAGTGTTTGGGGTAAGGTTCTAAAGGGAGAAAAGAGTTGAGAGAGACTGTCCCACACCCATGTGTCTGTGGATTTACACCCTTAACTGATGAGCCAGGAAGGCACTACCAGGTAGTGAGTAAACTGTAAAACTGAGTTTGAAAAATGTTTGTAAAAGCCTTTAAAGTGTCCTACACATATATGCCAATGTCATCATTATTGCTGCGGTGGTTATGATTACTGTAATGCCTCACTTAAATTAAGAATGGTTAACACTTATTGGCCACCACCCATCTATCAGTTTGTCTACTGTGTTGGCTTGTACAGTGCTGTGATGCTGGAAGCTACGTCACCAGTATTTCAAATACAAGCAGGGTCACCGATAGTGGACAGGTTTCAGTGGAGCTTCCAGACTAAGATAGACTAGGAGGAAAAGTCGGGCAATCTACTTCTGAAAATTAGCCCATGAAAATCCTATGGATCACAACAGAATATTATCTGATATAATGCTGGAAGATGAGCCCCCTAAGTCAGAAGACACTCAAAATACAGTGGCTACAACAATGAACTTGAGCATACCGACGATGGTGAAGCTAGCACAGGACCAAGCAGCATTTTGTTCTGTTATGCATGAGGTCGCCATGAGTTGGAGCCAGCTAGATAGCACCTAGCAACAACATTTACCAGACACTTTCTATGTGCCACACACCATGCTGAGTACCTCACATACATGATGTCATTTAATTCTCACATCAGCACAATGAAGTAGGCCCTGTAATCTCCCTTTTACAGATAAGGAAGTTGAGGCTGAGAAAAGTAAAGTAACTTGCATTAACTCAGAATGAGCAGCAGTCTGGACCCACTCAGCCTGGTCAAGCAGTGCTAGCTAAAGCTGTGGACTGCAACAGGATTAAACCAAAGCTAAGAAGTTTCCTGAATACAACCAAACACTTTGAGGGACAGAGTAGCAGGGGTAGGGGTCTCGGGACCATGCTTTCAGGGGACACCTAGGTCAATTGGCAATAACAAAGCTTATTAAGAAAATGTTCTGCATCCCACTTGGGTGAGTGGCATCCGGGGTATTAAAAGCTAGTGAGCAGCCATCTAAGATACATCAACTGGTCCCAACCCACCTGGAGCAAAGGAGAATGAAGAACACCAAAGACACAAGGAAACTATTAGCCCAACAGATAGAAAGGGCCACATAAACCAGAGACTTCATCAGCCTGAGACCAGAAGAACTAGATGGTGCCCGGCTACCACCAATGACTGCCCTGACAGGGAACACAACAGAGAGTCCCTGACAGAGCAGGAGAAAAGTGGGGTGCAGAACTCAAATTCTAGTAATAAGACCAGACTTAATGGTTTGATTGAGACTGGAGGGACCCTGGAAGACACGGCCCCCAGACTCTCTGTTAGCCCAAAACTAAAACCATTCCTGAAGCCAACTCTTCAGACAAAGATCAGACTGGGCCATGGGACATAAAATGATACTCGTGAAGAGTGTGCTTCTTAGTGCAAGTAGATACACGAGAGTAAGTGGGCAGCTCCTGTCCAGAGGCAAGATGAGAAGGCAGAGAGGGTCAGGAGTTGATTGAATGGGCATGGGAAATCCGGAGTGGAAAGGAGGAGTGTGCTGTCACAGTACAGGGAGAGCAACTAGGGTTGCATAACAATGTATATATAAATTTTTGTATGAGAGACTCACATGAATTGTAAACTTTCACTTGAAGCACAACAATAAAAAAATAAAGTAGAATGAAATAAAGCCGTGGTCTGTAAGGGTACTGTTGTCAGCTGCTGTCAAGTCGATTCAGACTCATAGCAACCCCTTGTGCCCCATGGGGTTTTCTTGGGCTGTAATGTTTATGGAAGGAGATCACCAAGACCTTTTTCCCTTGGAACTGCTGGCTAGGTTGGTACCGGCAACCTTTCGGTTAGCAGCCAAGCACTTTACCATTATGCCATCAGGGCTCCTTGGCCTATAAGGACGGTCCTATTTCATAGCACCGCATAACTGGTATACATAAAAATGCCCCAAATCACCAAGATAAGGTTGCATTGTGCTCATTGAAGCTATTCAAGAAGGCAAGTGTTTAAAACATTTCAGAAAGATTACTATTCAAAATGATGAAAACAAACTAAATTTGAGTGCTCAAAGAAGCGAAGTTCAGTCGGCTGGAAAACGTAGCTATGTGGAACAGCTCATCCCTGATGACGCACGATAAATGAAGTGTTACCATACTAGTAATAGTCGTAGTAGCCCAAAGAATATGAATAATATTAGTCAAGCTGCAGCGACTAGACAGATTGGTGCAGAAGAGAAGGGCGAATTGGAGCAGCATTTGGACAATCATCTGTCTATGAAATAGCTTGAGAGAGACTCGGACCACATAGGCCCGGTCCAGCCCCTTCCTACCACCATCACTGACGTGGCCGAACGTAATGGCGGACAGTCCAGAGTGCATTTCCAGGTAAGATATTTATTTCTTACAACAAACCCTGGGCTCTTCTCCTCTGTTTTTGAAGCTCCTGCCTCTGGTTCCTTGGAGCTTTGGCACTGCTGGCATTAGAGATTATCTGTGTGTAGCAGCCTTTGTGCAGCCTACAAACCCATAGTAAAAGCAAACTGATTCCCCTTGTCTGGGATATTTATGCTGTGCAGCAGAAAACCAATAAGTGCATGACCTTGTTCCACACACAAATACATTCTTTTAACGGGCTTCTCCTTTAAAGCAGCAAGTCTGCTCTGGTTGGGAGAACAGAATGAATTTTCCTTTTAAGAAATGTGTAAGAGGTTGCTTTTTTTTTCCAGCCATTTTTTTTTTCCTTTTATTTTCTCGGTTTCATAAAATACACTTTTAAAAGCGTATCTCTTTTTTACCATGATGATGTCAGCAAAAGCATCACGTGGGAGGGTTTCCCCTCCCAGGGCTGCAGGTTGCCTTTGTATCTGGTGCTGGAAATGGGCCCTAGTCACAGAGATTCACACCAGTTCTGATTTTTATCAGTTACAACAGAGGCACCATATTTCAGGCTGTGTTCCTATGTGACCTCTTAACTATATGAGACACGTGGATATATAGATGGACAGAAAGACAAATAATGAGATCCTACAGGTCAATAACTGTTTTCGAAGCAATGCTGTAATTAAGAAAGCATTGGTTTGATTTTCTTGCTCCAACATAACTCTAGCTTGGGGTTGAGCAAAGCTGAGACTGATTTATGCCACAGCACACCATGATTACAGCTTTGGAGGTAGAGAAGTGTACCAACAAATGTTGTATTTAATTTACACACATATTAGTAGGTACTTAGCTTAAGCGTGATAGTCCCCTTGGGCTACATAGGGTCTAGCCTACCATCAACATTCTGAGTTCTACATTCACCAGACACCTACTATGTGCCAAGCACTGTGCTAGGTGCTGGGCATTCAAAGAGGGATAGAAAAAGAAAATAAAACAGAAGCTGCAACTAACGGGGCAGTACAGCACAATGAGGATTAATGAATGCCATTTTTTAACAACTATTCGAACGTCGTTCTGTGTTTCAGACTGAAAAGAACCCCTTTCTCCCCCCACCCATGAATCAGTCAAGAACAAAAGGAAATGATTCTAAATTTTTCCTTTCTTTCCGAGCACCTTGGGAAGAGCCAGGCATGCAGCCAAAAAGAAGGAGGATTTGACTAAGGAGAAACACCATCCTGTTTGGCTTTGACGAAAAAGAAAAGAAAAAAGACAGGGGCAACTGCATCATGTATGGAGGCTTGAATGATGTACAGGAAAAGAAGGTTTTTATGGATAACTGCCATGGGCAAAGCAGCAGATCTAATCAAAAGCACTACACACATGTATGTTCTCAGCCTCTGGGAGAAGGGAACTCTTACAACCGCTGGGTTTCTAAGTTTTTTTTCTTCAAGTCAATGCAGAGGGTAGACGGCCTTACAGTGCATAAAATATTCCTCACAGCCTCCTTGGCCTCCACAAATTTAAAAAAAAAGACTCATCACTAAGGCAATAAGGCAAACCATTAATTCCAAGTTAATTTCAAACTAATAAAATTCTCTTATCTCCATCACACAGGTGAATTGTGGCGTAGATGGCCACCGCGATTCCATACATCGAAGCAGCCAGGAATCGCCACTGAGATACGCAGCTCCCTTCCTGGGAGCACAGTAACGCAGTCTGGACTTTGGGAAACAAGACATTAAGATAAATCATCCCTCTTCATCTTGTCTCCATCGTCCTCCTCCATTTCCCCTTTTTTGTTCCCATGCCTAAGAGGCTGGCTGTGCAGTGAAAATCTAAAGCTGGGCTAAGCTCTAACCAGGAGACAGCGCCGCTACTAGCCTCCAGAGGGCGCTGCACGCCCCAGGTTCAGGAAGCCTGGACGCAGGTCACCTGCTGGGTTCCTGTTCTACTACATCCGCTCTGGGCGCTGGCTGGCCAGGTTTGGAAGTCTAAATATTGAACAGGCCTGAACAGGCAGGAGAGAGAGGCGGAGCTGTGAGAGAGGCGGGGCTCAGTGCTCACAGAGGCCAGGGAGGAGAATGCACTCTCCTAGGGAGTACTTCCAGGCCAGAAGATGCTTTGCTAATGGCCCCATTTTCTGCCGGGTGTGGTGGAAAACAATAGAACAGAAACGAAGACAAACAAAGCGGGAGAAGAAGAACCTAAATTATTAAAGATGAGCCTTCCCAAGAAGAATTCTGGGTAGTAAAGATCAGATGAAAGACCCTAAAGCCACCAAAAGCCTTTTTACTTGACCCCAATTGGATGTGTTACAAAGCCAGATCCAGACTCTACTATTTCCCAAATCTCTATCTTAACCTCCTCAAATAATCTGATGATAATGGCCAGCAATGATTGAGCACTTGCTGTGTGCCAGGCACCATATTAAGTGTTTGCATGGATTTGCTTTTTATTGCCCACCCCTACCCCCACTCCCCAGCCCCCTACCCCCACCCCCACCCTGCACAGATGCTGTTACTACCTCATTTGTAGATGAGGAAACAGAGACTTAGGATAAAAACTTACCCAAGGTCCTAAGGTAGTCCAGCCAGCAAGCATCAGAGCTAAGATTTGCACCCAGGTGACCTGACTCCAGCGTCCACACTCCTAAGGGCTACACCATGCCTCTAGAATCACCAGAAGAACATGACAAGCTTCTAAACACAAATATTAAAAACCAACTAGATTGGATTCCATAAACCCTGCCAAGATGGCAGAACGAGGATGTCCGCAATTGTCCAGTCTCTCTTATTTACCAGATGCCAAAGGGTAATGAATATAAAAAGAAATTAAACTTGGCCACAGTTGGTGAAATCCCTATTAAACCCAAACCTGTTGTCGTGGAGTTGATTCCGACTCATAGTGACCTTATAGGACAGAGTAGAACTGCCCCATAGGGTTTCCAAGGCTGTAATCTTTACGGAAGCAGACTGCTGTATCTTTCTGCCTCAGAGCAGACCTATTGGTTAGCAGCCGAACACTTAACCACTGCGCCACCAGGGCTCCAAAGTCTCTATTAGGAAAAAAACATATGAAAACAATCTATCAAAATCAGATTTTTCAAGGTATTTCATAGATTTTTAATATTTAAAAAATGTCTGAGCCCATGGCAGCCTATGCGAACCACAGATTGGGTGCACCCCCACCTACCAGGAATGTGCCATCAGCTTCCTACTACTCCATCTCTGTCAGTCCCTCGCCACCGGTCTAACCCTCCCGTCTGAGTTCCCGCCCTCCCTCTGGTGTGTTTGCTCCCCACTTTACCGAGAAGGCCCTCCTGCATGAACTTCCTTCACTTCTTCCCTCTTCACCTCAACATTTGGCTATATCTCCCCTCTTTTTTTTTTTTTTTTTTTCTTTTTCTTTTCTTTTTTTCTTCTGTTTCAGCAAAAGAGATGTTATTCCTCCTGCCCACTCAAGCACCTGGACTCAACAATTATGGGCTCTCTCTTGCACCTTTGAGCTTCTTCCATTCAACTTAGACACCTGTGCTACCCTCTCATCTTAATAAATGCAATACATAAATGAATCAAATTGTAAAACCTTCCTTTTACCCATGCTCCTCCTTGAAGCATGGTTTTCAAAACTTACCCAGTCATAAGCATCACATGAGGCCTGTATTCACTACGCGGATTCCCAGGCACTTCCCCAGCTATTGATTCAGTAGACAGCAACTGATCGAGTCCCTGGGTAGTGCAAACAGTTAATGAGCTTGGCTGCTAATCAAAAAGCTGGAGGTTCAAGTCCACCCAGAGTGCCTCGAAAGAAACGCCTGGTGATCTACTTCCAAACAGCTACTGAAAACCCTGTGGAGCACAGTTCTACTCGAACACACATGGAGTCACCATGAGTTGGAACTGACTTGATGGCAACTGGTACTGGCACTGGTAAGTCCAAGACAAGACACAAGACTCTGTATGATTGGCAAGCTTGGAGGACACTGCCCTCCAGCTCACCCTGTTATCTCTAACACTCCAAACAGGTAAGCTACAATCCTCACCACTCACTCACTCTCAACCCAGGGCTTCTGACCAGTTCATTCTTATGTATACATAAGAATCACCTGGGGATCTTGTTAAAATGTAGATTCTCATTCAGTATATCTGGGGTGGAAATGCAAATTCTCAGCAGGAGGTTGAACCGGCATGAACCAGTTTGAAGCCCTGTCTTAAGCATACTGCCAAGCTCCTACCCTAAGAAACTTCTCTCCTATGGGTCTTTTGTAATGTGACTATGTAGGTAGGTTGGAACTACAAGTCCCCAAATTTCCTAACCTGCATGGTTCTGATTCTGGGTTACAAAGAGCAATTTGCATGAGATTTGTAAGGCAGGGGTGAAGCAGAAACAAAAATCACCTTTCCCTAACAGTCCCTCTGAACCACCACTGCCTCCATGCACGACCTGCTAGGTCTGGTAAATAGAAATCTGACCTGCATCATCACAATAGAGAGAGTTGTGGCCCCTCAACCAGTTCCTAGGTTTGAGTCAGTTCGCAGACCCAGAGCCTCTTGAATGAGCTTGGGAAATGTCCAAGCTACGCAACCAAAATTAACTGATCCATCTCCTGAAAGTCTACAGGGACTCCTAACTGTCAAAGGTTTGACTGTGCTAGGACAGGCAGCCCTGGCAGTGCAGTGGTTAAAGTGCTCAGCTGCTAAATGGAAGGTTGGCAGTTCGAACCCGCCAGCTGGAAAGATGTGGCAATCTGCTTCTATAGAGATTACAGCCTTGGAAACCCTATGGGGCAGTTCTACTCTGTCCTCTAGGGTCGCTGAGTCGGCATTGACTTGACGGCAACGGGTTTGGTTTGGTTTTGACTGTGCTAGAGCGCCTGATGCCTCTGACCCCTGGCCCTTGGAAATTCCCATCCTTGACATCCCTGGCACTGTCTGTTCTGCCACGTTTGCTCCCCTCGTACCTTCTCCCAGTTGCCTCTTCTTTCTAATCCCTAAATGTGAGCATCCTTACGTTTCTGCTCTGGTCCCTCTGCTCTTCTCATTGCCTAAAGCCCCCACTTCCTTAGTTCCAAATACCTCTGTCTTCTCTAGGTAGATTGCAAACCTTCCTCGCCAGCACTGATCTTTTCTTTGAGCATCATCCCTGCTTTTCTATTAGCTAAACGTCCAACACCTGGATGTACCCTTGGCAACTCAGAATCATCCCTTATCATTTTCAGGGACATGTGTCCCTGTCAGGAGCCCTGGGGGCGCAGTGATTAAGCACTGGGCTGCTAACCAGAAGGTCAGCAGTTTGAACCCACAAGCCTTTCCATGGGAGAAAGATGTGGCAGTCTGCTTCCGTAAAGATCACAGCTTTGGAAACCCTATGGGGCAGTTCTACTCTGTCCTGTAGGGTCACTATGAGTCAGAATCGACTCAATGGCAACAGGTGTCCCTGTCAATACCACCATCTTCCCAGTCAAGCAGACTTGCAACATCAGCCGTCTTTGACGTCACCTCTCTGTCTCTCCCTTCACCACAAAATCCTAGAAGTTCTATTTGCACATTGTCTCGCCTTTGTATTTAACACAGCCCTAAAACAGCCACTGTTGCCTTGATTCCAATCATAGTGATTGCATGTGTTACACAGTAAAACTGTGCTCCATAGAGTTTTCATGGCTGTGACCTTTTGGAAGAAGATTGCCAGACCTTTCTTCTGAGGCACCTCTGGGTGAGTTCGAACCATCAACATTTCAGTTAGTAACCAAGTTTATTAACCTTTTGCACACAACCCACCCCGCAGGGACTCCAGCACAACCCTAGTTCTGTGTTCTCTCTGGAGGAAATATAACAGCCTTCCACTTCCATTCTCTCTCCGAACCATCCAATCTGTCCAAGAACAGAGACTGGGCAGAAAAGCTTACACTGGTCATTCCTTTTTCCTGGCATGATTTTGAGCACCAGCAGGAAAAGAAAGCCCTGGCTCTTCTACTACAATGGCACGGCCCTACTGAAAGATGACACTCGGAAAGGCCCCTCTCGGAAGGGGGAAGAGCTCCCCAGCCTGACGTACTGGGGCACCCAGAGTAGCACATGTCAAGCTGATGGGCTCAGCAACAAAGGCTTTCCATGAACCTACAAAGCCAGGTTGGTTCCCCGTAGTGCCCCTGCAGGGTCAGTCACTTTCAACCCCTTAATCCCTGGTCCATTGAAGCCCCTGCACTCCATATTGTTGATCTCATCACAGGGTGGTGCCCAAGGCACACATGTCTGTGGCCCTTCATCCCCAGTCTTCCAATCAGCCAGGCGGGCCCTCCACTTCTCTCACCTTTGGTCTGTATCCATGACTCAGGGAGCAATGGTGGTTCAGTGGTAGAATTCTCACCCTCCATGAGACAGACCTAGGTTGGATTCCCAGCCAGTGCACCTCATGTGCAGCCACCACTCATCTGTCATCGAAGGCTTGAGTGTTACGATGATGCTGAACAGGTTTCAGCAGAGCCAGCCTAAGATGGACTAGGAAGAAAGGCCTGGCTATCTACTTCTGAAAATCAGCCAATAAAAGCCCTGTGGATCACAAATATCTGATTCCCAACCAATCATAAGGGTGGCACAGGACCAGGTGGCATTTTGTTCTGTTGTGCATGTGATCTTGTGCGTCGGGGGCTAACTTAATGGCAGCTAACAACGACAACGTGTATGACTAAATTATCTAGCCTAGATTAGTTTAATTCACCACAGAATCAGGCCAACTGAAAATGGACAGTCACTGTTGTTAGCCCAAAGAAATTCTTTACTGCTCCTGTGATTAATTTCTGAAGGTAATAACAACCTGTCACTTTCAGACAAGTCACCTGATTTCTCTGGGCCTGGGTCCCCTCACTAATAACATGAGAGAGTTAGAGCAGGTTGGGGGGCTCCAACCCCGACTGCAAATTAGAACCACCTGGGGAACTTTTAAAATGACTATGCTGCCTGGCCCCCAATTCCCAGACCAATTAAATGGGAATCTGGGGTGAGGGAGGGAGGCGAAAGCACTGGTATTTTTTAAAAGCTCCCCAGGGCATCTAATGTGCAGCCAACATTTGGGAGCCACCAGATTGGATGATCCCTAAGATCTCTTTAGCACTAACCTCATTTCACTTCGCAAGGCCCTGCAATGACCTAGGAACGGCTGTTGCTGTTTGAGGGGCTGTGGTCCTTCACTAACAATGGGGGATCTGGAGTGAAAGGAAGTCCCAAGACTTTTGACCCATCCCCAGTGATGCCTTATTGTCCAGCGTCAGAAGTTCAGTTATAATCTACATGGTCTCCCCACAGCTGTAGTGTATGTATGCATCCAATAGACAGGTTCTGAGGCAGGACCTTCACCATGCCAAGCAGTGCCCAGAGAGAGAGAGACAGTTATCGACATAACAATGTAAGGCAGCCCTGCCTTTTATGGGCCATCTCACAACCTCACTGCCAAGGTTAATAATATGCCCAATCTCCAAGGCTGAGTTTAAATCCCCCTTCTCCTTATCTGCCCTCTCTCCCTGATCTCTCTCATTCATTCATTCATTCAACAAACACATATTTAACAAAAAAAAAAAAAAAAAACCAAACCTGTTGCCATCAGGTCGATTCCAACTCATAGCGACCCTATAGGACAGAGTAGGACTACCCCATTGGGTTTCCAAGGAGCAGCTGGTGGATTTGAACTGTTGACCTTTTGGTTAGCAGCTGCAGCTCTTAACCACTGTGCCACCAGGGCTCCAAATACATATTTAGTGCCAACTAAGTAATTGAGGGAGGCACTGTTCTAAGCACTTGGGATATGTTTCCAGTTGTTGTCTAGTCAATTCTAACTCATGGCACTCCCATACATGTCAGAGCAGAACTGTGCTCCATAGGGTTTTCAATGGCTGATTTGACAGAAGTAGATCACCAAGACTTTCTTCTGAGTCACCTCTGAGTGGACTCAAACCTCCAACCTTTCAGTTAGCAGTGAGTGTGTTAAGCGTTTGCACCACCCAGGGACAATAGACAAAAAGAAAGGGACAGCTGAGTAAGGCTGATGAGCAGTGGCAGGGAGATTAAGCTGCAATAATAAAACAGATGATCAATGTCCATCAATGGATACTTGGATAAACAAAATGTGGTATATACACACAATGGGATACTATTCAGCCATAAAAAGAAATGAAGTCTTGATAATACTACAACATGGATGAACCTTGAAAACATCATGCTCTGGGAAATAGGTCAGACACAAAAGGACAAATGTTGTATGATCCCACTTATATAAAGTATCTAGAATAGGCAAATGCATAAAGACAAAAGTTTATTAGTGGTTACCTGGGGCTGGGGGAGGACGGATGGCGAGTTATTGCTGAAATAATACAGAGTTTCTGTTTGGGGTGATGAAAAACTTTTGGAAATGGATAGTGGTGATGGTAGTACACCATGATGAATGTAATTATTGTCATTGAATGGTACATTTAAAAATGACTAAGATGGTCAACTTTTTGTTATATATATTTTACCACAATTTAAAAAAAAAAAAAGGTGGTCAGGGTAAGTCCCATTGACAAGGTGAAATCTGAACAAAAAATGTGATCGGTGTCACCTTCTCACCTCAGTTCTGCTCTACAACTCAGACCCACACAGAATTACAAATGGCCTTCTGAGAAATCAGCCACCGAAAACCCTATGGAGCACAGTTCGACTCTGACACGCATGGGGTCACCAGGAATCGGGATCAACTTGACGGCAACTGGTTAACTGGACGTTACTATTTTCCTGTATTAGTCATTTGCTCGATTAAATTTCAAGCATCTTGAGAGAAGGAATACGGCTTCTATTTTTCTGATATCACTCCTCACAGAGCACATGGTACGCGCTGAATGTAGAAACCGTCGAGATGGAGAGAAAAGGCAGCAATAAGGCAGATAAGAGGAGTATTTTACCCTATCTGCAATACAATCCACTTCTCTCTCATGCACGCACCCAGAAGACTTTCGGTTCCAATTTTAGGTCAAACAGGCTTAATTTCATAGAATCATAGCATTTTAGAATAGAAAGAGACCTTGCAAATCATCTAAACCAGCTCCCTCATTTTGCAGGCAAGGAGCCTGTGGCACAGAAGGCTGGGATCCTCCCAAGCGGTCAAGTGGCAGACACCCTCCCACAGTGCCACTCAGGAGCCCTGAAGACAGCAGCAGCAGCTGAGCCCCGCCTCGGCCACACAGAGGCTGCAGAAAACAAGACCTGACCTGCAGCGCCATGTCAGATACAGGTGCAGCCCCAACGTCTCCAGCATCCCATGCTCCCGGTCCCCAGGGCATGCCCCCAGCCCCAGAGCGCCCAGCCTATTCCCATCAAATCCAGCTATTTGACCAAATCAATTTATAGAGCTAAGAGTCGGTTCTCAGTGCACTGTGGATTTCTGTAGGGAACCTGCCTACACCTGAGTGTCTCTCACAGGACTTAGACATTAACTATTACTTTAAGCTAGAGATGAGTTTATAATAAAACTGAAATCTAAAATAGTCTTTTGTTAACTCCTGCCTTCTATGCAAGGAAGGAGCCCTGGTGGCGCAGTGGGAAAAGCGCTCAGCTGCTAACCAAAAGGTCAGCAGTTCAAACCCACCAGCCGCTCTGCGCTCTGCGGGAGAAAGATGTGGCAGTCTGCTTCCATAAAGATTACAGCCTTGGAAACCCCATGGGGCAGTTCTACTCTGTCCTATAGGGTCTCTATGATTCCCACTCCACGGCAATGAGTATGGTATCTGTGCAAGGAGCCTTGGTAGCATGTTAAGCACTTGGCTGCTAACTGAAAGGCTCAGTGGGATAAAGACCTGGCGATCTGCTTCCTTAAAGATTAGAGCCAAGAAATCCCTATGGGGCAGCTCTACACTCTCACATGGGGTTGCCAACATCAGCTCTCCATGACAAGCGCAAAATCTCACACTCCTTTCATGGTGAATAAAATCGTGAAATAAATGAAAAACCATGGCTAAAGACAAAACAGTAATTTTCAAAATGCATTTCCATCTGGACAGATACTTTAACGTAAACATCATACAATAATAATGTGAAGATTAGGTCGGCTTGCTTGCTTATTTAGGGAGTATGCTGAATTTTTTTTTCCATTTTTCAAACATAAAACACTATAATATTGACAACGATTTTTCAAGAGTACATAGGGTCTTACTATTAGGTATTAACAGGAAAAGACAAAGCTATATTTTCAACTATGATGACCTAAGGATTAAATGATGCCAGAAAACACAGACGTTTTTGGACCAGGCACACAGCTGGAAGCAGACACCATGTTTTTAATTCAGATAATAGGAGCGCTTGGCAGGGACAACTTGGCCAAGCCTGCATGATGGGGCCCCAAGTGCCATTGCCCCCCCATCCCAAGTTCTGAAACCTCACCCTAATTCCCGAGATTAGTGAGATCTTCGAGCCTATCCTCAGCACCATCCCTTGTAGGGTGGATGAAAAATGAATGGAAGCTGAGTAACAGGAGCAGATCCTTAAAAAGAACACGTTTCGGTGTATGTAACCTGCCAGAGGCTTATAAATGGAACCTCGAATAATAGCCAGGCAGGGGCCTGTAGTTTCATCCCTGTAGGAAGAAATCATAATATTGTCAAGGAGTAAGAAAAATAAAAAATGGAAACTGTTGGCCGGGACTGCCAACCATATTCCACCTCGGTATCCTTTGTATTCAAAGAGGACAGGCCTAACGGATTGTTCTCTGAGCCTGAACCTGTATCTGAAATGCTGATGTGAAGTTCAAGCTCTTTTCTCTGCTCCAGCCATTGTTCTGTGGTTTGCTGCTGCTGTCTTGTAACTATTTCCTGTTCTGCTTCTTAGATTCATGGTCAACCTGAAGTCTTTGGCCAAGGGAGAGGGGCTGATTCCTTACTGCTCCACAGCTGGACAGCCAGTTCATGGCTGTGGTTTCACAGACTTTGATGCTAGAAAGAGTGGCCTGGGGGGACCACACTGGCTGTGTGAGGGACATGCCTTTTATTCCTCCCCCCTTGCCCTTGAATAACACAGAAAACAGTGAGGGCAACAGGAAACAGTGGAGCATGAGAATGAGGAAACTGAGGTTCAGAACAATGAAGTTATTTGGCAAGTGTCGAAAAGTTAGTAAGTGCTAGAGCTACAATTTGATCCTAGGTAGTTTTAGCTTCAAAACCTTTGCTTAATTTGGTAATGCCATCAGGGCTCTGGGATTAAAGTAGCAACTCTTGAACAACAGAATTGAACCCTATAGCACTTTATGTTTCTTCTGCCCTTTCTTCTTAAGGTTTCCTACTCTTAAGTTGCCTTCCAACCGTCAAGTAGATCATACCACACATTGAGGAGTTGTGTTATAAAAAGCAGGCAAAAATCATGAAGGTATCTTATAGTCAAACTGCATAGCTTAAAATCAGGAAAGGTGTGCATCAGGGTTGTATCCTTTTACCACACTTATTTAATCTATATAGTGAGCAAATACTATGAGAAGCTGGACTATATGAAGAAGAACAAGGTATCAGGATTGGAGGAAGACTCATTAACAACTGTGATATGCAGATGATACAACATTGCTTGCTGAAAGTGAAGAGGACTTGAGGCACCTACTGATGAAGATCAAAGACTCCAGCCTTCAGTATGGATTACACTTCAACATAAAGAAAATGAAAATCCTCACAAGTGGACCAATGAGCAACATCATGATAAATGGAGAAAAGTTTGAAGTTGTCAAGGATTTCATTTTACTTGGATCCACAGTCAACACCCATGGAAGCATCAGTCAAGAAATCAAATGATGTATTGCATCGGGCATAGCTGCTGTAAAAGACCTCTTTAAAGTGTTCAAAAGCTAAGATGTCAGTTTGAGGACTAAGGTGTGCCTGACTCAAACCATAGTATTTTCAACTGCCTCATATGCATTCAAAAGGTGGACAATGAATAAGGAAGAATGATGAAGAATTGAAACCGTTGAATTATGGTGTTGGCGAAGAATATTGAATATACCATAGACTGCCAAAAGAACAAACAAATCTGTCTTGGGAGAAGTACAGCCAGAATGCTCCTTCGAAATGAGGATGGGGAGACTTCTTCTCATGTACTTTGGACATGTTATTAGGGGGTCCAGTCCCTGGAGAAGGACATCATGCTTGGTAAAGTAGAAAGTCAACAAAAAGAGGAAGACCCTCAACGAGATGAATCAACACAGTGGCTGCAACAATGGGCTCAAACATAGTAACAATTGTGAGGATGGCACAGGACTGGGGCAGAGTTATGTTCTGTTGTACATACGGTGGCTATAAGTCAGGACCGACTCAATGGCACATAACGACATACAATTTAGTCACACTGTTATGGATTGAATCGTGTCCCCCCAAAATCTGTGTCAACTTAGGAAGGCCATGATTCCCAGTATTGTGTATATGTCCTCCATTTTGTAATCTGATGTAATTATCTTATGTATTGTAAATTCTAACCTCTATGATGTTAATGAGGGAGGATTAGAGGCCGTTATGTTAATGAGGCAGGACACAATCTACAGGATTAGGTTGTATCTAGAGTCAATCTCTTTTGAGATATAAAAGAGAGAAGCGAGCAGAGAGGAGAGGGAACTCATTACCTCCAAGCAAGAAGAGCCAGGAGCAGAGCGCATCCTTTGGACCCTAGGTCCCTGTGCTGAGAGGCTCCTAGACCAGGGGAAAGTTGATAACAAGGAACTTCCCCCAGAGCCAACAAAGAAAGAAAGTCTTCCCCTGGAGCTGGCACCCCAAATTCAGACTTCCAGCCTCCTAAACTGTAAGAGAACAAATTTGTTTGTTAAAGCCATCCACTTGTGGTATTTCTATTACAGCAGCACTAGATAACTAAGACAATCAGTACTAAATTTTAATTTGTATCAGTTATCTATTGCTGTACAACAAACCACCCCAAAACATAGAGGCTGAAAACAACAATTTATGATTTCTCGTGATTCTGTGGGTTGGCCAGGCAGTTCTGCTACTGTTCTCATTCGGGCTGACTCATACAACCCTATTCAGCTGATGGATCTGCTGGGGATCATGCTCTGCTGAGATGGCTAAGATAGCTGGGCCTCTTTCTCCACATGGTCTTTTATTCTGGGTTTTTTCACAGCATGGTGATCTCAGAAGTCCAAGAGAACAAAAGTGAAAACACCAAAGTCTTTTGGGAGAAGTGGTACAATGTCAAGTCTGCATATTCCATGGGACAGAGCTAGTCACAAGGCCAGCCTATACTAAAGGAGTGAGGAAATGGGCTCCACCTCTTCTTGGAAGGAGGAGCAAAGTGACATTGCAAAGAGGCATGGATGCAACAAGGCGTGATTCATTGGGGCCACTATTGTACACATTATTTTACCCAAAATCTTTCCTTTCACCCTTATGATTCACGTCATTTTCACATGCAAAATCCCCAGAATTTCATCCAATCCCAACATCAGGCTCAGAGTCCATGATCTCCTGCAGATCATTAAGTCCAGATGCAGATGATGCTAGTTAAGTGCAGCTCTTTGGTGCAGGTCCTCTTGGTCTAAAGATTTGTGAACTAAAAAAAGAATTACCTGCCCCCCACACAGTGGTTAAGTGCTTAGCTGCTAACCAAAAAGTCAGCAGTTCAATAGATAACTACATTCCCATTGAAAAAATGGAGACACAGAAGTCACAGAACTGTCACTGGCCCATAGCAGTTCTGAAATCCAGATGGGCACATATGGCAGGCCTCCACTTCTGGGGACAGGGAATGTTCCTTGGTTGGGGACTAGTTATGCTGCCTAGAGCAGTTCCCTTAATCATTGTTCTCCCCAGCTCCTGGCTGTGACCCAGACTTATAGATTTACCTTCTGTGGTAAAGACACATTTCCCATACCATAAGAAATGGCACATGTATACAGCGGAGAAGCTTTCTTAGTCTTCTTTCTGCCCATAGAAAGTTGAGGGCTCAGAGACCTCTTTTTCATGTTAAACCATCTCTCTCCTATTCTGCCCTGGCTGATAGTGCTCTTGTAAATACAATATTCTCAAAAAAATTTGTGGGCTTCCTATGCAGCTTGCAGAGGTTCTCTCGATACCTGAAAGCCACAAGCATAATTCCTTTCAAGATTGCCTCTCTCTACGGACATGTCAAGACGCTACAGGACAACGCATTAAGATTCTTAGAAGCCATCTGTCTGGCTGAAAAGGTGTGCCAGACACCTCCTTAAATTTTTCTGAGGTCTTTACGAAGATCTTACAGTCACAACTTTGATTCAGTGTTCACATGGAGGCCATTTCTTACTTTGAGAATCTTCTGTTAACTAAAGAGACTGGAAATGTGAAATAGTTTTATTTTCTAACCCCCATGTCCTGGCTCTTCTCTACTCTCTGTAAATTCTAATTACAAATTAAATATTCTATTGTTTCATTTCTCTCTTCATAGGCTTAAAAGTCAATGAGTGCTTTAAACATTTTTCCTGGAAACCTCCTTAGCCAAGTCTAAAGTAGATTGAGCATGATTTCTATTTTCCAAGTTACTGGGGTCATCAGTTTTACCCATTACATAACATGGGTTACGCTTTTTCCAACCTCCCGTACCAATTTCCTCACTACTCGTCTAGCCTCTAACAAACTCCTTGCTACCCTTTCAGCCTCTACCTACCACCCAGTCCTAAAGCTAGTGCCACGTTTTTAGGTTTTTGCTACAATTGCACCCACTTCTTGATACCAATTTCTGTACAAGAAAACACTCCAAAACTCAATGGTTTTAAACAACCACAATTTGTTATTTCTTCTGACTCTGTGGGTTGCCTATGGAGTTTTTCTGCTGGCCTTGCCTGGGCTCCATTCGGCTAGCAGGTTGGCTGGGGCTAAGCTCACCTGGGCCTTTCTTTCCAGGACTTTCATCCCAGGTTTTTTCACAGCATAGTAGTGTCAGGGTTCCAAACCCTCTTAACACCTGGCCTCAGAAGTCATCCAGTGTTGCTTCTGCCATATCGCTGGTCAAATCAAGTCACACGGCCAGTCCATATTCAAAGGGTGGAAAAATATACCGCATCTCCCAATTAAGGACAGAGCAAAGGGACATGAATACAGGGAAGAGTAATTCAAGGGGAGTCGTTATTATAACAGTCTACCACATTTTCTTATATATGGAAATATATGAATATATGTACTACATGGGCTTTTTTTACATCTGAATTTGGAATCATGATATTTACTTTACCAGTTTATTTAGATAAATGTAATTTAGTCATAATACTTTATGATATTCAGCGAGTGAATGACCTGTAGTATATTTGGCAAAAGTAATGAATTCTTAGTGATTTGAGATTTGCCTACAGCTCCCAACTATAAAACGTTTCCTGTGAAGTGAAATGATATTGCTGAGGGATTTCTGTGGAAATTATAGGGTTTATGGATTAGCAAAGTGAGAATTAATGAGGTTCCTCTGTCTTTACTGCCGCTCTGGTGGCACAGTGGTTAAGCACTTAGCTGCTAACCAAAAAGTCAGCAGTTCGAACCCACCAGCTGCTCCACAGGAGAAAGATGTGGCAGTCTGCTTCCATAAGATTACAGCCTTGGAAACCTACGGCTCTCTCTGTCCTATAGGGTCACTATGAGCCGGAATCAACCCAACAGTGACTGTTGTTTTTTTGCTTTTGTTTTTGTTTTTTGCGGGGGAGCGGAAGGTTTCTGTCTTTACTGAAACCTAAGAGCTGGAATTCCTATAAAGAAATTAGTTCTAAGAGTGAAGGCCTTTTTCAAATCAGTCTGGCAAAGATGACATCCATTGAAAGCAGAAGGCTATAAAAGCCTAATTTCTTTCAGTATAGAGAGAATTTTTATTGCAATGTATAATTGTTATTAAATTTTCACATGGATAACTTGGCAATAAAATTATTTATAATCTAAGTGTATGTCTATAATCATACTATATAATTTTTTTACAAATATTTTGGATAATGTAAGCTATCTTTTCCTATCTTTATTTCTCAGAGCCATTTTAATTATTTAAATTAAGATTTTTTTATGCTTTAGAGTATAAAGTATTATTTTTCAGATATTTGTGACTGAAACAAAATGTTATTTTTACCATCTTTGGAAATGTGCAAGTGAGTGATTATAAAAATACTTCATAATATTTACCATCTTCTTCCATATATTAAGAGGGCTAATAACAAAGTTGTGCTGAAGAATATTGAATGAGATCATTTTAGCTGGAGGACACTTAATTGTACATATGGAAGGAAGATCTGATTAAATTAAATAAAATGGAATCTCATGGCTTAATTTATAGTACTATTTGTCATCCTAACTGCTCAATAGTCTTTATTAGGCCAAAAGTTTTGACCCCCACCGACGATGACTTGAGACAAATTGGTATAACCAACTTCAGAATAAATTACACATTGACGGAAAATTAAAAATCTGTGTCCACAATACTCAAATGCATTAAAAATTTCCGTAATTCTTCTTGTAAAATCTTTCCCCAGAACCATTTAAAGGCTGACAGCCATTCTGCCAAACAGTTTAAAACAAAATTAAAATATAGCAGCTACAAAATAAGTACAAACACCTCAGAATGCCTATAGATGCAAAAGAAAGCAACTAATATTACGCATAACATCAGCAATGGCATTAAAGGACAACATTCGTAAAAGCAGCAGAAAAAGAAAATCACTTTTCCAAAATGGCAGTGAGTGCCACTAACATAGAGGAAAGTCCACCATGTTTAGGAGAAGCTATTGCCGAGAGACGAAGTGTAAGTGGGGCATATTTAGTGCTCATTGCTTGAAAGGTGACTGAGTCATAGTGGCTTGCATTAATCGCCCAGCTTAACTTTAAAAAAAAAGTCAAGACTAGCTTAAGCATTTCCGTGTCTAGGAGACTCTACAAATCTGAGGGCAAAATTAGTTATCTCCATACAAAATCTCAAATACTTGCAATTCCAATCTCCTTTCTTAATACATTTTCCCATGCCCCAGCCTTCACCTGGCTAAATCCTAGCCATTTTTCTAGGTCTCAGCTGACTCTCTGAGGATACTTCCTCTGTCCTTGATTGCTGTCTTTACAGTTTTCAAAGTAACTCCAGTTTCCTTATCAGTGTTTACCTGATTACTTCTAACAGCCTGGAACTGTTAGAAAGCTTGGCTTGTGACTTGCTCATCTCTATATCGCCAACCCCTAGTACAGTGTTGGCCCATAGTGGGCAGATGATACATGTTTGTTGGATGGATGGTTGGATGGATGGATGGATGGATGGGTAGATGGATGGATGGACTGATGAATGAATGAGAATGAATAAACGGACAAATGAACAATCGAATGGAACACACACCTCAAGCTTCATGGAAAGGGCCCAATTTTAAGATATAGGCTCAACCTAAAAAAAAAAAAAGGACACTGATTTGGAGCCCCAACCATCCAACTGGAGATGGAGATGATTCAAATTCAAACTAAGTCACAAACAGCAACATGAGTTGGGATGCAGTTTCAGCCAGTACTTTATGAGAAGATATTATACTGCCCAACTGGTGCATTCCAGGAAACAATTTCTGCTCTGAAAGGCTGTTTAACTATCTCACTCAGAATATAATTTTTGAAAGGCCTGTGAAAAGCTATGGAAGAAGCTAGCCCATTTATACCTGAAAAATGTTTTTCACTGGGCTTATTATGTGTGTGTATACACATATATGGAGCCCTGGTGGCACAGAGGTTAAGAGTTTGGCTGCTAACAAAAAGGTGTACAGTTTGAATCCACGAGCCGCTTCTTGAGAAACCCTATGGGGCAGTTCTACACTGTCCTATAGGGTCACTATTAGTCAGAATTGACTCAATGGCAATGGGTTTGTTTTTTTTTGGTAAATGTAAGGAAACAAAACATAAAAGCATGCAACTGAGAATATTTCCAGAATCTCTCCATCCCTAATTCAAGTAGATATCAAGACATAATACTCATCTCAGGAACCACCAAGCCACCTACCTCTCTTCTCTCACACCTCACACGCCATCTTTCTCTTCTCTGTGTCTACCTCTACGTCTAAATTGCCTTTGTTACAATTTGTAGGCTTTTGTTTTACCTTGGAGCCTTGGTGGCACAGTGGTTAAGAGCTATGGCTGCTAACCAAAAGGCTGGCAGTTCGAATCCACCAGTTGCTCATTGGAAACCCAATAGGGTTGCTATGAGTCAGAATCGACTGGATGGCAACAGATCTTTTCACTTATGATATCTATTCAATTTTTTAAATAAGTTGGTAAGTTTAACCTTTCTTTTTCCAAAATAAAAAACTATATTAAGTTGTACGTTACTTATTGGTGAACCTCGATTGATTTCTCACCACTCATCTGTCAGTTTGTTGTACCATGGAGGCTTGCATGTTGCTGTGATGCTAGATGCTATGCTACCGGTATATCACTTACCGGCAGGGTCACCCATGGTGGACAGTTTCAGCGGAGGTGCCAGACTAAGACAAACTAGGAGGAAGGAACTGGTGATCTACTTCTAAAAAAACTGGCCAGTGAAAACCTTATGAATAGCAGTGGAACATTATCTGATATAGTGCCTGAAGATGAGCATCTAAGGTTGGAAGGCACTCAAAATACACTAATGACCAAAGACCAGACCAGTCGAGGTATGACACCAAGACATCATACACAAAGAAAGCAAAAGGTATTAAAAAGACAGGAAAGAAGGGCCAAAATGGATGTCAGAAGAGACTCTGAAACTTGCTCTTGAATGTCGAGCAGCTGAAGCAAATAGAAGAAATAATGAGTTAAAAGAGGTGAACAGAAGATTTCAAAGGGTGGCTCGAGAAGACAAAGTAAAGTACTATCAAGAAATGTGCAAAGAACTGGAGTTAGAAAACCAAAAGGGAAGAACACGCTCAGCATTTCTCAAGTTGAAAGAACTGAAGAAAAATTCAAGCCTTGAACTGCAACTTTGAAGGACTCTATGGGCAAAACATTGAACGATGCAGGAAGCATTAAAAGAAGATGGAAGAAATACATAGAATCATTGTATCAAAAAGAACTGGTCAATGCTCAACCATTTCAGGAGGTAGCATATGACCAAGATCCTATGGTACTGAAGGAAGAAGCCCAAGCTGCACTGAAAGCATTGGCTTAAAAAAAAGGCTCCAGGAATTGATGGAATACAAATTGAGATGTTTCAACAAACAGATGCAATGCCAGAAGCACTCACTTGTCCATGGAAAGAACTTTGGAAGACAGTTACCCGGCCAACTGACTGCAGAAGATCCATATTTGTGCCCATTACAAAGAAAGTTAATCTAACAGAGAAAACAAAAATCCTCACAACTGGACCAATAAGCAATATCATGATAAACGAAGAAAAGATTGAAGTTGTCAAGGATTTCATTTTACTTGGATCCACAATCAACACCCATGGAAGCAGCAGTCAGGAAATCAAACGATGTATTGCATTGGGCAAATCTGCTGCAAAAGAACACTTTAAAGCGTTCAGAAGCAAATATGTCACTTTGAGGACTGAGATGTGCCTAACCCAAGCCGTGGTATTTTCAATTGCCTTATATGCATGCAAAAGCTGGACAATGAATAAGAAAGACCGAAGAAGAATCGATACATTTGAGTTATGGTGCTGGCAAAGAATATTGAATATACTGTGGACTAAAAGGAACAAATCTGTCTTGGAAGAAGTACAGCCCAGAATGCCCCTTAGAACCGAGGATGGCAAGACTTTGTCTTAAGTACTTTGGACACGTTATCAGAAGTGAGCAGTCCCTGGAGAAGGACATCATGATTGGTAGAAGGTCAGCAAAACAGAGGAAGATCTTCAACGAGATGAACTGACACAGTGGGTGCAAAAATGGGTTCAAGCATGGCAACAATTGTGAGGTTGTGAGGATGACGTAGGACTGGGCAGTGTTTCGTTCTGTTGTACATAGGGTCACTATGAACCTAAAGGGAACCAATTTGATGGCACCTAACAACAACAACAACAATTGATTTCTTCCCACGCCTCCCCTTATCACCCTCACACCATTCTTGAGTAGAGTAACCTGTGATGGAAGAAAACCATCTTGTAGTCACTGTTGTTGTAGCCACTGTAGACCCAGTAAATGAAGTACATGCAGAGGCAGCAGATTTCAGTGAAAAGAGGGCCATGCCCAAGCTCTACCCCTTCTACATGAAACCAATTTTTACTCTCCTTCAAAGGCCAAGGGGCACTGGCTTTATTACACATGGGAGGATGCATATTCCCAAGTCATCACTTAGTATTTATTGTTTTTCTTGTTAGGTGCCTTCGAGTCGGTTCCCTATGTACAACAGAAGGAAACACTGCCAGGTCCCGGACCATCCTCACAATCTTTGTTATGCTTGAGCCCATTGTTGCAGCCACTGTGTCAATCCATCTCATTGAGGGACTTCTTCTTTTTTGCTGACCCTCTACTTTACCAAGCATGATGTCATTCTCCAGGGACTGATCCCTCCTGATAACATGTCCAAAATATGTGAGATGCAGTCTCACCATCCTAGCTTCTAAGGAGCACTCTGGCTGTATTTCTTCCAAGACAGATGTATTAGTTGTTCTGGTGGTCCATGGTATATTCAATACTCTACACCAACACCATAAATTCAAAGGCATCAATTCTTCTTCAGTCATCCTTACTCATTGTCCAGCTTTTGAATGCATATGAGGCAACTGAAAATATCATGGCTTAGGGTCAGGCACACTTTAGTCCTCAAAGTGACATCTTTGCTTTTTAACACTTGAAAGAGGTCTTTTCAGCAAGAAACTCACACCTATCAATAATCACACTGAATGTAAATGGCCTATATGCACACATAAAGAGACAGAGAGTGACAGAATAGATAAAAAAAAAACAGGATCCATCAATATGCTGTCTACAAGAGACACACCTTAGAAACAAAGATGTAAATTTATTAAAAATCAAAGTATGGAAAAAAATATATCAAGCAAACAGCTACCAAAAAAGAGAAGTTGTGGCAATACTAATCTCAGATAAAATAGACTTTAAAACAAAATCCACCATAAAAGACAAAGAAGTGCACTCTATAATTATTAAAAGGATGATCTATCATGAAGACATAACCATAATAAACATCTACGTACCCAATGACAGGGCTCCAAAATACATAAAAGAAACTCTAACAGCACTGAAAAGAGAAACTGACAGTTCCACAATAATAGTAGGAGACTTCAATATACCATTCTCAGTAAAGGACAGAACATCTAAAAAAGAAACTCAGCAAAGACACAGAAGAGCTAAAGGGCACACTCAGCCAACTTGACCTCACAGACATATCTATAACACTCCATCCAACAGGTGCAGAATACACATTCTTTTCCAACGCACATGGAATGTTCTCAGAATAGACCACATCTTAGGTCACAGAGCAATCCTCAACAAAATCCGAAACACTGAGATAATACAAAGTATCTTCTCTGACCACAATGCCATCAAGGTAGAAGTTAACAAGAAGAACAGCAAGGGAAAAAAAATCAATTACATGGAAACTGAATAATACCCTGCTTAAAAACCACTGGGTAATAGAAGAAATCAGAGATGGAATCAAAAATTCCTAGACTCAAATGAGAATGAAAACACATCATACCAAAACCTTTGGGACACAGCAAAAGCAGTCCTCAGAGGTCAACTTATAGCAATAGATGCACACATCAAAAAAGAAGAAAGGGACAAAATCAAAAGGTTAGCTACACAACTTGAAAAAATAGAAAGAGAACAGCAAAAAAAGCCCACAGCCACCAGAAGAAAGGAAATCATAAACATCAAAGCAGAAATAAATGAAATGGAGAATAGAAAAACAATAGAAAGAATCGACAAAACCAAAAGTTGATTCTTTGAAAGGATCAACAAAATCGACAAACCACTAGCCAAGCTGACAAAAGAAAAACAGAAGAGGACACAAATAACCCAAATAAGAAATGAAATGGGGGACATTACAACAGACCCAACTGATAAAAAGGATCATAACAGAGTATTATCAAACTATACTCCAACAAATTTGAAAACCTAGAGGAAATGGACAAATTTCTAGAAACACACTATCTACCCAAACTAACACAAAATGATGTTGAAAATCTGAACAGATCCATAACAAGAGAAGAGACTGAAAAGGTAATTTAAAAAAAAAAAAGAAACTCCCAACAAAAAAAAAGCCCTGGCCCAGATGGCTCCACTGGAGAATTCTACCGAACATTCAGGGAACAGCTTACACCAGTACTACTCAAACTATTTCAGAACACAGAAAAGGAAGCAATACTTCCAAATTCATTCTATGAAGCCAGCATAACCCTGATACCAAAACCAGGCAAATATATCACAAAAAAAGAAAACTACAGACCAATATCTCTTATGAATATAGATGCAAAAATTCTCAACAAAATTCTAGCCAATAGAATTCAGCATCATATCAAAAAATAATATACCACGACCAAGTAGGATTCATACCAAGTATGCAAATGTTAGAAAATCAATCAATGTAATCCACCACATAAATAGAAGCAAAGAAAAGAATTACAGGATCATCTCAATCGATGCAGAAAAGGCATTCGATAAAGCCCAACACCTATTCCTGATTAAAAAAACTCTCAGTAAAATACGTATAGAAGGGAAATACCCTCAACAAAACTTTACTTGCGTGTGATATTAATGATATTGTTTGACAATTTCGCATTCTGTTGGATCACCGTTCTTTAGAATGGCCATAAATATGGATCTCTTCCAGTCAGTTGGCCAGTATTATAAGTACTAAAAGAAAAAATAAGGAGTATTGACAAATCTTGAAGTAAGAGAAGAATTTATGACCGACAGGGAAATCTGACTATCGGCAGATCCTGCTCTGTCCAAACTACTGAAATTAAGCATTGGGAATATCCAAGGGAAACTGCCTGGAAAACCCTCCTCGATCCTTTTTATATTCTTCAGAAAAATTGAAAAGTGAGAATAAGGAAGACATGAGGGAAGAGTGAGGACGAAAATGCAGACGCCCACTGAGGAGTCACTAACAGGCTGTTGAAAGGAAGGTTCCACCACCATTCTATCTGGATTCCCTCACAATAATCAAAGAGCTGTTTGTTTGTTTAATGTGTGAAAATTCCTGTGCTCTTGATTCCTCTCCAAATGGCCTTGCAGACACGGTGCATACTTGTGCTTGTGTTAAAGAGTGGGTTTCAAGGCTTTTTTTCTTTTTCCACTATAGTAGGTAGATGGTCATATAACCCTCAACCGTTTTATCACGTTGTTGATCACTTTCTCTACCTACAGGGCAATCATTTTCCACTCAGTAACCCAATCAATATGCTATCTGCCACTGTTAACTCCCCTCCAGACCCTTCTCCTCACCCTCACAGACATCAGATTTTTTTTAATTACTTTTTTTAAGTTTCAGACAATTGAAGTCTGTGATATCTTTCAAAGCTATTCGTTCAGTTTTTGATAAAAGCAACTGTGTGTGTCCTTGCCCTCAACTGGGAAAGGCCCCAGAGTTCAGTGTTAAGAACTTGAGTCGCAGTACACCTTATTTGTCCCCTTACATCTCGCTAGTGAAGCCCTAGCTGTTTTGTATAATGCATGAGTGAACCCCGCTTAGAAACAGAAATGCATTTCCAATAAGTATTTATTATGTTGTTCTGAGCATACAGCTTTAAATTTGCCCGCTGTAGCTTGAAGCATTACACAAACTGTCGGTCAGCTGACTGCCTCTCTGGCAGTAACACACACAGAAAATAGATGGCTAAGGGTTTTTTCCCCTCCTCCTCCTCCTCCCCCCTCCTCTCTTCCCTCTCCCTCTCTCTCTCAAGCTTGCCTTTTCCTTTTTTTTTTTTAAAGCCGTCGTGAACATTTTTTAATCTTGTGGCATTTTTAATCAACACGTATTTCCTTCCAGGACCTATGATCCTCTATTGATTCCCATTAAAATGCTTTTCTTTCCTTGGCCCCCTCTGCTGATCGAATTTCAGATCAGCCACATGATACGCAGTAACCTTCCGGCACTACTGAACCCAGCCGAGCGAGGGTGATCAAAAAGGCTCCATGCATTCATTAAACATTCCCCTCGCCCTGGCGGCCGCTCTAATGGAAGCTCTCTCTTTGCGTTGCAATTTTTTTTTTTCTTTTTGTCTTTTCCCCCCACCTCCAAAAAATGTTTTTTTGCCTTTGATCGCGAGGGGGGAAGGGGTGAACATGAGAACAAAAGAGCCCTAGCTTTTTCCCCGGGGCTGACGTCAGCTGGATTCCACTGACAACTCTCCGAGCCGCGGAGCCGTGGGGAGCGGCCCGCCCCGCCCCCGCCCCCACGCCTTCCACTTTGGGCGGAAAACGGGACTTTGCGCGGCCCCCGGGGCACGCCCTGAAAAGGGCCAGGCTGGCCCCCCTCGCTGCGGGCCCGAAGCTGACTGGGCGGCCCAGGAGATAAAGACGCTCGGGGTCGGGCGGCCGGGGCCAGGGCTGCCCTCCAGGAGCGGCCACGACAGAGAAAACAGTCCGCTCCGCCGGGGGACCGGGGTCGGGCCTGCCCGCCGGGAGCGGCCACGACACAGAAAACAGTCCCTGCCGCCGGGGGGCCGGGGCCGAGCCTGCTTGCGGGGAGCGGCCAAGACAGAGAAAACAGTCCCCTCCGGCGGGGGAACGGGGTCGGGCCTGCCCACCGAGGGCGGCCCCGACAGAGAAAACAGTCCCCTCTGCCGCGGGGCTGGAGGACCGGGGCCGGGCCTGCCCGCCGGGGAGCGGGCCGGGCGCGGG
>NW_004443938.1:14230293-14233060 GCF_000243295.1 Trichechus manatus latirostris | reverse complement strand
TCCTCCTCACCCGTCCCGGGCCCGGGAGCCGTCCGAAGACGGCCCGGTGCAGGCGGCCTCCGCGGGATTGGAGAGCGCGCGTCTCGCGTGGGGAGAGCCGCCCAGGGTACTCCCCGCCTGGGCCCAGGGGGCAGGCGTGTAGCGCGGCCAGGCCTGCGCCACATTCCAAACAGGCCTCAGGAGAAAATAGGGCCAAATAGGGCACGGCCCGTCCTGTGCCGCCAGGAGCCTGAAGATCTAGACCCATCGACACCGTGTCTGGAAAAGTCCCGTTTCCCGGGTGTTCGTGAACTAGTGATTACTTCTATTCTGAATCCGGAGGAGAATGTGCATCCATTTCAGGGGAGACAGAAAGCTGTAAGAATAGACTGGATTCTGGAAACTCTGGGTGATGAGGTTGAGCCTAGGCCTGGCGCTCACCTACCGGTCCATTCGCAGGTAGCACACCTGAGCCAGTAATTCATTAAAACCAGGCATGTTGAATGCTTGCTCTAAACAGAACTGCGGTAGATTGTGCAGGCATATAGAGATGAATTCAAAAAATGGATCCTTTGTCTCAGGCAGTTTGACTTTTACTAAGAGAAAAGATGCACTCAAAAAAAAGTAAGGGCCAGGAATGTTATTCCAGTGGAGCTTTACACTCACCTCCATTCACCACACTGTATTGGAATTGTTTACCCATCCATCTCATGGGCTGAAGATTCCTAGAGGGTGGGTACCTCTTAGGTACTTACTGTCCTTTGTATCTGCCCCAGCACTTCAGAGCACACCATAAAACACTCAAACCAGTTGCCAAAGTTGATCTCGACTCTTGGCGACCTCATGTGTTTCCGAGAAGAACTGTGCTTCCTAGGGTTTTCATGGCTAGGCCTTTCGGAAGCCTAGCCTTTCTACTGAGGCACCTTTCGGTTAGTAGTCAAGCTGAAGTGCTTAATGATTTGCATCACCCAGGGGTTAGAGCACACCACAGGTGCTGAATAAATGTTTTCCTAAATGAATGTCTACTGGAGGTAATAATAAAGTGCTTCGAACACAGAGGTTCTTGTTGTTAGATGCCCTCTGCTCTTCTCCAACTCATGGCAACGTTATAACAGAATGAAACATTGCCCAGTCCTACACCATCTTCATAATTGCTGGTATGTTTGGGTTAACTGTTGCAACTATTGTGTCAACCCCTCTCATTGAGGGTTTCCTTCGTTTTCATTGGCCCTCTAGTTTACCAAACGTGACATCCCTTTCTAGTGATTGGTCTTTCCTGATGATGTGTCCAAAGTAAGTGAGCCCAGGTCTCGCCATCCTCACTTCTAAGGAGCATTCTGGTTCTGTTTCATCTAAGACGGATTTGTTCTTTCTTCTAGAAGTCCGCAGTATATTCAGTCTTCTTAGCCAGCCGCAGTTCCGTCATATCAATTCTTCTCCTAGCACACGGAAAAGAACAGTTAGTATTGACTAAGAAAAGGGTCAGAAAAGGCTTTGTGAAAGAGCAGGCATTTGAGCTGGACTCTGAAGACCAACCACAGATGAGCGTAAAGGCTTGTCCAGGTTGAGGGAACAGCATGAGCAAAGGAGTGAAATGTGCAGTGGATGGGAATGTGGTGCATTGGATGGATGGGAATATGGCGGATTAGAGCAGGGGGGTGACTAAGGGACATAAAAAAGGAAGCTTGGAGGCTAGTGCCGGAAGGTCTGGTTTGAATGCCTTGCCATAAATATAGACAGCAGCCAGGAAAAATAGAAAACATTTTATTTAGCAGCTCTGGAATATGGATATACAAACATAAAATAAGGAATATGGGTACCTATAAAAATATAAAAGTAAAAGTAAAGAGAAGAAAAAGAAAGAAGGCAGTTTATAAGGAAATTTCAGAAAAATTATATGAAACAAAAAAGAAATGCCAAGAAAAACACCTGGCTTGGGACTCAGAAGAAAGACCTGTGAGCTACCAGCCATTGAAAACCCTATGGAGCACAGTTCTCCTCTGACACACATGGGTTGCCATGAGTCAGAATCAACTAACCAGCAACTGGTTTGTAAGTGGGAACAGGTATGAATGCTGAGGGGATTAATGCTTGCACGTTGTCTTTCTACCACTGAATATGCTTTTACTGAAGCCGTATAAATGAAAATACATACGAATAAGATATGGCAGTGGAGTAAATGTAGGTAAAAAAAAAAGTCACCTAGATATTATTATTTTTTGTTTTGTTTTGTTTATTGTTGTAGTTTAAGTGCAAGTTTACATTTCAAATTAGTCTCTTATACAAAAATTTATACATACATTGTTATGTGACCCTAATTGCTCTCCCTATACTGTGACAGCACTCTCCTCCTTTCCACCCCTGATTTCCCATGTCCATTCAACCAGCTCCTAAGCCTCTCTGCCTTCTCATCTCACTTCCTGACAGAAGCTGCCCGTTTAGTCTCTTGTATCTACTTAAGCTGAAAGGCACACTGCTCACAAGTATCACTTTATGTCCCACAGTCCAGTCCAATCCCTGTCTGAAGAGTTCGCCTCAGAAATTGTTTCAGTTCTGGGCTGATTGAGAATCCAGGGGCTGTGCTTTCCGGGGTTCCTCTAGTCTCAGACCATTAAGTCTGGTCTTCTTACTAGGATTTGAGTTCTGCATCCCACCTTTGTCCTGCTCCATCCCGGACTCTCTGTTGTGTTCCCTGTCAGGGCGGTCATTGGTGGTAGCCAGGCAACATCTAGTTCTTCTGGTCTCAGGCTGATGAAGTCTCTGGTTTATGTGGCCCTTTCTGTCTCTT
>NW_004443938.1:14218162-14230171 GCF_000243295.1 Trichechus manatus latirostris | reverse complement strand
TGTTATGCCAATTGACCTAGATGTCCCCTGAAAGCATGGTCCCCAGAGCCCCACCCCTGCTACTCTGTCCTTCGAAATGTTTGACTGTATTCAGGAAACTTCTTAGAAAAGTCACCTAGATATTATTGATAGTACCTTTTTCACCCTTTAAAGAAATGCCAAATATCCAAGTCCTAGCGAAGTCCACAGCCACATGGCCAATAGGACATGTCTCTACTATGATTTCCAAGAGATTCTTCTGGAGGGGTAAGAACACCAGCAGGTTCCAGCAACCCCTGGGGTTACATGAAGAGGGACACTTATATGAATGTGATTTAGGGAGATGACTCTAAGAATAGTGACTCAGCCACAACACCAATTTCTTCTAGTGTAAAAGCAGAGTGATCTCTAATACAAAAGAGAGAGAGAGAGTTGTGTGTCTGGGTTGTTCTTAGGCTCTGCGTGCTTCCATGCATAGAACTGGGGTGGGGGGAGAGCATGTGGTCGTTAAAAAGAAAAAAAAAATCTGTTGTTCAGAGCATAGGAAAACTTTGTTTCAGTTGCTGTGTAATCATGAAGGCTCAAATTGTGACAGAAAATGAACAGTCTTCTGAGGGTGTTTGGGCACAAGGCCAAAGACCTCAGAGAATCCTGAAGGAGTGTAAAGAGAGGCTCTTCTCCGCAGTGATGTTCAGCACAGGGTATTGTTGCACCTTCCCAATTTGGAAAGAGATGTAAGCCCGGTGAAATTCTCCAGCAACGTACAATGGAGCCTCTATTACCTGGATTTCAGTTACTCAAGCTAATGTTAAATGAGGCACTCAGGAAACCTCTTCACTGCCTCTAAGAAAGAGTAGCATGCATGCAACAATAATAGTAATGAATAATGAATAGTAATATCTTTACATTTGCAGGGTACTTTACAGTTAACCAAGTGGTTTCTCATGCATTTACTCATTTCGTCCTTACAATGAAAGGATCAGTCAGCAATAGAGACATGTTGCCCCTATTGCACCTCTCCTTGACTAACTGAAAAGTCTATGTCATCTTTCTAGACTTTAAGTACTCCACCAGTACAGAGGCGGCGGGAGAAGTGGGGGAAAGGCTGGGAGTTTGTTCTGGGACTTGGCAGCCCATCTGAAACGAAGATCATTAAGCAGCCAGCACACAATAGAAATAACACTTGATTTCTATTTCCATCACAACCAACCAACAGCCGCCTCTCCGTTTCCAATGCCATTACACTGATCCACACACTAATGACCATGCCTCTGGGCTGCTTCCTGCATCTCAGCTCTGCGCACGTCCACCCCTTCTCCATGTGGAAGTCCAACTAATCTTCTCAATACCATTTTCACCATGTCGCTTGCTCATGCAAAAATCTCTACAGCCTAAGCACAGATTCCCAGGCACATAATTCAAGGTCCTCTGTGAGCAAATCCCACCCTGCCAACTCTTCAGTTTAGTCAGAAGACCATTCCCAAGTTGCTTCCACCCTAATTGGAATGCCCTTCCTTCTCCCTGCCACAAATCAAAACTCCACACCCAAGGCCAGAAGTCAGATCCTCCATGAAGATGTCAACAACACTCCAGCCGACAAAGATTCTTCCATATCTCTGAATTACAGTAGGCATTTTACAGTTCCTGGGTGGTGCAAACAGTTAACATGCTCTGCCGCTAACTGAAAGGTTGGAGATTTGAATCCATACCAACGTGCCTTGGAAGAAAGATCTGGTGATCTACTTCCAAAAAATCAGCCACTGAAAACCCTATGGAGCACAGTTCTACTCTGACACACACGGGGTTGCCATGAGTTGCAGTCGACTCAACGGCAACTGATTTTATGCTACAGTTCAACACAGCTGTCTTCATACTAGGATACACCTACTCCTCTGGGGCTGACAAAGTCTTCCCAAAGGGGTTCACTGATGAGGAAAATCTAAACGAAAGCAATTGCAGGTCTCCAAATTCAGTATCTGTTTTTTATTAAACGCTCTACCCTCTCCTCTTTCGAAATGGCCCTTCATCTACTTTCCAAAAGAAAGACGTCCCTCTCACTCATTCCCAATCATACTGTGGTACATTGCTCTGGGGTCTAAAAACCCTTCCGGACACCAAATAAAGGAAAAATGGAAGATATTGGTGTAGGTGTAGGGCAAGTGAATGACTCTAATGACTGGGTAACAAGCCGTTTGAAGGCAGGTGGTTTCCAACACTTTGCCTTCAGTAGTATTGAAGGAGGACCTAGTAAAGTTCTCACCTGACAGATCATTAAAAATAATTTTTGATAATAGATTATCATGTGATTTGGGGCAAATAAGTCTGAAGGAGTTCAAAAAATTGAATGACATTTCCATAACAAAACTCTTTCCATCCCCATCTCCTTATTTACACGAGCAAGGATTTTTATCTATAAAAAGTGAAAAATAGAAATAGAACTGATGCTAAACACTTTGTCATTCTAGCAATAAGTAATATTTATCTGTTATACATATAACATTTGAAAAAAAACAGCATCATCTATCTTATTAAGAGATGCAAACTTCCAATAAAACTTTACTTTTTATGTTAGCATTTATCAAAATGTGCTATTCATTTATGTTGTTTTGATCAATTGTGTAGTACTAATAATTGTAATGGTAACTCAATCCAGAAAACACTTAGAGCGGACGGTCACAGGAATTTTAAAATGCATAAATTTTAATTTTTATACATATGTTTGATATCAAATGTATGATGGGAGAGTCCATAAAAGGCCTTCAATCATAAATATATTACATTAGCATAACATTCTGAAGGAGAAGTAGAATGGAAATAAAAGTACAAAGACAGAGCGGAACAAGATACAGTCTCTGACTGCTAAAGATGAGCTTGTCTGTGTGTTTCTTAAATGGATGACGGCAGGTTACAACCTGGTATGTATACATACCCATACGTCTACATTTAAAAGAGTGAGGTAACAGTTTTCCTTTCAAATGTCAATTTTTAGAGCATGCTAGAAGTTACATTCTTTGCAACTATTTAAATATATGATAAAAAATTACAGATCTCAAGTTTAAAACGTGCAAAGAGGAGCAGATCTTTCTAAATTTTTTTAGGATCCTTCAGCAAAAACTTTAAAGACTGATTCAGCCCACAGTGCCAAATCTTGCATTGTTCTTTAGTTCTCCTGGTGTCTTAGGGGATACTCAGAATGCGGTCTTCTGCATCTTACTATAAATCCAGGGAAAGTAACCCAGCCTGGGTCTTGACTGATTGGTGCCTGCATTTTCACCCACGAATGGTGGAGCTGGATGCATGCTCTCAATCTTTGATTCATTTCCAAGAGATAGCATGGTGGCATAAGAAATGCATGATCCTACAATATTTGTCCTTGGGCAAATGTATAGAGTTAATAGTGGTTATCAGGGGCAGGAGGACGGGGGAAAGGAGGAATCATTGTTTAGGAAGCATTGCGTTTCTGTTAATGGTGATGGAAAATTTGGCAATGGATATTGGTGATGGCTGCACAACATGATTGATGTAATTGGCCTCACTGAATTGTACATGTGAAAATGTTGAATTGGCAAATGTTATGTTACCTATATTTTTACAACAATTAAAAAAAAAAATTGCATGGTCTTTGGATTCAGAGAGCCCTGAGTTGGAAACCTGGCTCCCACATCTGCTAGTTATGTGAACTTGAATAAGCTGCTTGAACTCCCTGAGCCTACGTTTCCTCCTGTCTTCAAGGAAATATAAATGCCTAACTTGCAGGATTATTATGAAAATTTAAAAAAGAAGGCACACCTGTAGTGGATGTTGTGGTGCACTGCCCAGACGCCCCCTTCAGGACGGAGGCGTCATTGCCCCAGCTGCTGGGAGCGTTGACTACTGATGGCCACAGCTGCCTCCCTCTCCAGGAACTGGCTCCCTAAGGCATCTGCCTCACCCAAGCTCATACTCCCTCTTGGTAGACAGCAACTGGCTGATGCTAGCTTACACAGTCCAGCTCCCTTGCCTCAATTTAGGAAATATATGGAGGGTCACCCCAACTCCATAGCTCCCAGCAGGATCAGCTGACGCCAATGATCTGCCTCCACCCAGTCCTGCTTCTCGCTGCACTTTCTTGCTGTAGTGACAGAATAAATCTCCTGCTTGCAAATCTCTATCTCAGAGTCTGTTTCCAGGTAACCTTTGCTCACACCTTCTGAGAGCTTCCCGTTGTCCTCAGAATGAAACCTGAAAAGCTTATCACTTCCCACAAGGCCCTGCCTGGCTTGGCCACTTGCCTGTCTCCCCTGCTTCCTCTCTGCCACTCTCCTTCTTCCTCACGTCCTTCCAGCTACACTGGTTCTATTGCCGGTCCTTGAATGTGCCAAGCTCATTCCACCTCGGCCCTGACTCTTGCTATTCTCTGCCTGAAACACTATCCTCCCAGGCTTTGGAGGGCTCCCTCCCTCCCCCTACATCACCTCCTCAGAGAGCCCCGTCCTAAAATACCCCTGCAGGCACCCCAATCCCTCTCTATCTCTTTACCCTGCTTTGCTCTTATTTATAGCATTTATCATTGCCTAAAATTATATACTCATTTGTTTAAATGCACTAGAATATACGTTCCCCAAAAGCAGAGACTTTATCTTCCGTTGCCCTATGGTATTCCTAGCAACTAGAATGCCTGGCACAAAACAGGTACCCAAGAAACAATTGTGGAATGAATTAATGAATTAGAGATCATGTACACTGAGCACATAGCTCAGTGCGTAGCAGATGTCCAGGACTCAACAGATGGTCCTTATTATTATTTTATTATATTTCTTGTCTGTCCAGCTCAGACAGTGAATGTCTGATTGGGTCCTTCTTGTATATCCCTTTCCATAGCTCTAAGCACCAAAAACAAAACAAAACCAAACTTATTGCTGTCGAGTCAATTCCAACTCATAGCAACCCTACAGAACAGAGTAGAACTGCCCCATAGGGTTTCCAAGGTTGTAATTTGTGCAGAGGAAGACTGCTACATCTTTCTTCCATGGAGCAGCCAGTAGGTTCGAACTGCTGACCTTTTGGTTAGTAGCCTAATGCTTAACCACTGTGCCTTCAGGGCTTTTTGCACTAAGCACAAAACAAATCAGTAAATATTTCTTGACTGGACTTGCCACCAACGGTCTGTCAGTTTGTCATACTGTGCTGGCTTGTGTGTTGCTATGATGCTAGAAGCTATGCCACTGATATTTCAAATATCAGCAGGGTCACCCATGATGGACAGGTTTCAGCGGAGCTTCCAGACTAAGACAGACTGGGAAGGAAGGCCTAGAGATCTACTTCTGAAAATCAGCCAATGAAAACCCTATGGATCACAACAGAATATTGTTCGATACAGTGCTGGAAGATGCACCCCCTATGTTGGAAGGCACTACATAATGGTTGTAACGATGGACTCAAACATAGCTATGATCATGAGGATGTGCAGGGCCACTGTCTTAGTTATCTGGTGCTGCTATAACAGAAATAGCACAAGTGGATGGCTTTAACAAACAGAAATGTATTATCTCACAGTTTAGGAAGCTAGAAGTCCAGGTGCCAGCTCCAGGAGAAGGCTTTCTTTCTGTCGGTTCCTTGTTATCAATCTTCCCCTGGTCTAGGAGCTTCTCAGTGCAGGGACCCCATGTCCAAAGAATACACTTTGCACCCGGCACTTCGTTCTTGAGAGTATGGGGTCCCTCTCCTCTCTGCTCAATTCTCTCCTTTATAGCTCAAAGAGATTGATTTAAGACATAACCCAATCCTATATATTGAGTCCTGCCTCATTAACATAACTGCCTCTAATCCTGACTCATCAACATCACAGAGGTTAGGATTTATAACACATAAGATAATTATATCAGATCACAAAATGGAGGACAACCATACAATCCTGGGAATCATAGCCTAGCCAAGTTAACACATATTTCTGGGGGACACAATTCAATCCATAACAGCCACAAAACATTTTTTCTGTTGTACATGGAGTCACGAGAGTTGGAGTCAATTCAACAGCAACTAACAACTTGGTGTAACTTGTTCCAAAGCCGATGTCCAAGCTGGCTGGTTGGTTATACTTAATTTGAATAACCAAGATTCTATCAGAGCATGTCTGGTCTCTATTATAATTATGATTAGGCTCCACCCATTGCTTCCCAGGGAGAGGAGACTAAGGAGCTTCTCTCAGGAGTCATCTTGGCCATCTTGACATTTCTTTGTTCTACTCATCAAGTAGGAGTCCCAGGTGGTGCAATCGGTTATGTGCTGGACTACTAGCCATAAGTTGGTGGTTCGAATCCATCCAGAGGTGCTTTGGAAGAAAGGCCTGGCAATCTGCTTCCAAAAGTTTACGGCCTTGAAAACCCTATGGAGCAGTTCCACTCTGCACACATGGGATTGCAAGGAGTCAGAATCCACTTGACAGCAACTATCAACAACAATCATCAAATCGTTTTAAACGTTATTCTGTAATCTCTTCGAAACTATAGAAAGGAAGTAATCTGCCCCCAAATCACTTAGAACCCGAACTTGTCAGAGCAGAGGGGAGAAGTGAGGCCCCATTATTTTTCACCTTTTCCCTAACCTGTTCTCATCCCCCTCAGCAATTTCCTCTCTTTTGCACTCCGTTCCCTCAAGGTCTGACAGGGGCTCACTGCCTGTTACTCGTCTCTGTCTGACACCCATGTTCTTGGCTGCGTAGTGACAGTGCGCTTTCTGAATTACACGGCAGGCAGTATCTCCTGCTTTGCCACATTCCGGGAGGAGCAAATACACGTTTCCTCACTTGACAGTTATCATGTATCTTTGTACAGTGAAACAAGCCTGCAAAATGCCGTCTTGAAGTTGGCCATCGTTCTTGGCTCTTCTTCCCTTTTTGCAGATGCAAGAATACCTAAGAAAGGGAGCTGTGTCCTTGTTACTCTGAGTGTAGACAAAGGGAGGGAGGCGACGGCCACACTACGTGCCAGACACCGTGCTAGAGGAGCCCGCGGTCACTTTGTAATACAATCTACCCGGCAGCACTTTGAGGTGGGTGTTGCTGTCCTCAATTTACACATGAGGAAAAGGTTAGAGAGATTAAGTAACATACCTTGGTTCACATAGACAAAAGTAATAACACCAGAATGGGAAGCAAGCTTCCTCGGATTCCAGAGTCTCTTCTCCTAAGATGATGCTATACTGCTGTGTGCCCTTGGGCTGTTACTGACTCCTCTGGGACCAAGCTTGGTTATCCTCCTTAATAGCTCCCTCTCTGCCTTGGATCCTATTACAGGGGGGAAAAAAAAAAAAAGCCTGTAAAGAGTTGCCCCACCAGATGTTAAAAAATAATATAAAGCTACAATAATTAAAACAGAGTGGTGAGCAGGGAAACAGCAGCATTCAGAAATAAACTGAGATATATGACAAAGGGAGCATTTCAAAACAATGGAAGAAAATGGGTTGTTCTCTAAGTGGTTACTGGAAGCCTGGTTAGTAAAACCATTAGTAGATGTCCAATAAATGTTGGCAATTTGTCCACCGTGAAATTAAAGGAGATAACACGTTCTCCAGTTTTTACTGTGACTGCTGAGAAAAGAGGGATTTGGGACAACTTTTACAATTGAGGACTTTTTAAGTTTCTAGTCTATAGAGCAGAGTCCCTGGGTGGCACAAACTGTTAAGCACTTGGCTGCTAACTGAAGGGTTGGTGGTGTGAATCCACCCAGAGGTGCCTCAGAAGAAAGGCCTAGTGATCTACTTCTGAAAGATCACAGCCACTGAAAACCCTGTGGAGCACAGTTCTACTCTGACACACATGGGGTTGCCAATGAGTCAGAATCGTTGCTCTTGTTTTGTTTTAGTCCAGAGAGCACTCTGACCTTAATGCCTTACAATAGTTCCCTACAAAAATCTCCTACAATGTTTTCAAGTTTACAAAGCGACTTCACTACCCTATTAGTGCAGGGCAGGTACTATTACTCCCACTTTCTCCACAGGGACACCAAGGCTCAGAGAGGCCAAGTTTACAACCAGCTCGGCCACGTGAAACATAGGCACAGGCTTCCTGAATGGTCTCTCCCCACCCAGCCCTATATTCACATTCCCACAGTTGAAATCACTGAAAACAAATCGTATCTCGACATTAGATTTAACATGATTATGTTAATTTCTGTGTATCCCCTTTCCATCTCTGTCCACACGCACGCGTACTTCGCATGATTGCAATCAGTGTAATTACAATTTAGTGGCCTCTTTTTCTACTTAACTTTGTATCCTAAGTCCCCCATGCTATTCCCAGTTGTGCAACAAATGACTGGTGCACAGTTCTGCTGTCTCTCGCATGCTCTTCTTCTTTAAAGCCATCCATGTAAATCTCCATCTCTAATCCAATTGCTCTTAAATGAATTTCTTTCATATGAGTGAGTGCCATTCGTCCTGTTCCTCTTACAGGCAGCCATTTATCTCTCTTCCCCCAGCGAGAAGCCGTGTTTCTTTTCTCAGTACATGGGCAACTTCACATGTTGTGTGTGGTTTCCTCCGCTTTCAGAATTTCTCTGCGGTGGGTGATCGTCCAGCTGGCGTTTTGCAGGCCTTTGCCGGGGTGTGCAAGCAGCTTAAGGAGGTGTCTGTCACCCGCTCTGAGTTTATGGCCGTTGAGATCCTGCTGAGCAATCACACCCCCTCCTTTTTTAACCTGTGGCTTTCCAATTTAGCTTCTCCAGGCCAGTGATCACTAAGACCATGATTCACCCCCCTGGTTTCCTCCCTGGCCGTGAAGAAATTCCAAACTGAACCTTTTCATCACCATTATGTGTACAGCCGGATTCATTTAGAACAGACTCTGCTTAGAGTATTAAATAAGTCACTGTTTTAAATCATCCGCATGGTATATTTCAAAGGAGAGCCATTCTACATACTTAATGTTCTATTCTCCCCATTCCAGGAGACGGAAATGGCCTCATGTAAGCAGACCTTGGCTTGACTGGTCTCTATTTGGAAACAAGTATAGAGAGAGAGACACAGAGAAGATGTATTTGGGTCCGTGCTTGTCCTAAATGCTCCATAAGGTCAAGTTCAGTATACCTAAAAATAAGGAGGTATGAAGTCTTAACAAGGTAGTATTCAAATAGTCTGTCAATAAATACGTATTGACTGTCTGACACAGCTCTATTAAGCTCTCTGATGGAAATACACAGTCTCTGTCCTCAAGAAGTTCATTCTGCAAGCCAGGTTGTCTGGCAGACAAACACATTGGCAAAATCTGCCGAAAAGAGCATGCTATAAAATGACAGTTATAATATTTTTGCAAAAGGTTTTTTTTGTGATCAGGGTTATATCTGTAAAGTGCTTTAACTTCCTTAAAATGGAGGTGATAAAGCTGTAGAATAACAATAGCGATAACAATAACAGGAAAATATTGCTAGGATTTAATCTTGCTTTCAGACATCTCATTGTAGGAGCTTAACGCAAGGTGAAGGGCAAGAACTTTTTTTTCCCCTAAGAATTTATTTTATGTATCAACAAATCCAACTATTTTCTTTTTTCCACCATTAATGGGGTTTTCCTGGGGAAAAGAAGTCCTAATTCAATTATGGGAGCAAAACATGGAAAATAACTTTATGATCAAGTACATCTGAGAGTAGGTGTTAGCTTTTTTATGACTCAGCTAAGATGGGCTAGAAATGGCCAACGCGTTAGAATATTAGGCTTCTGTGAGGTGTGCACATTGCCAGTAGTTGAAGCCTATGGTAGGTATGACTCAGTAGGGGGACCCGCAGCCTCAACCTGAGAAAAATGTAGCACTATAGTAACAAGTCAAATTGCTGGCATTATCAGTAGCTGTGATTTCACTGTATTGATTGTCTCCTGTGAAACATGAGGCTCTTTATTTGAATCATTTGTATCAGTGTCATATTGAGTTAATTGCAAAGCAATTGGATTTAATAATAATATAACGGTGTATCCATGTACATCAATTTCTAGAATTGTGAGATATGTATTGCACTCGATTGTGAGGCTGTCTTTCCCGATGTTACACGATGAGCAAGTCCCAGGATAATTGTCAAAATTTAAGCTGCCCAGGGTGAGCTTTAACTTATGTGCTAGTGTGGATTGTTATTACAGATAGTTTATAGGCCTGGAACATGACCAGTTATAAACGGGATGCCCTTGAACTTGAATTGTTTTAAAAAGCATACCTTTATGTTGAGTTAACTTCATGCTGTTAAGATTAATACCAATGTACATACAAAGAACGACCACATTTCCCTGTAGTATTTCATACGTGCTGGTATTATTTCACTCTTAGCTAAACTGCTTTGTCTTTGTTAGTCCACTGAGTAATAATGCAGGGAAGGTGGTTCTCAAAGTGGGCAGAGATTCACTGAGAAACAAGGACACATGCCAAATAAGCAGATAAATGGCTGAGTTTATTATAACACATTATAGCATAGTTATAAATTTGCATAGTTATTTTTATGCTTAAGTTTGGTGGATATTTTCCACTCTTCCAGTTGAAGGAAGTTCCTATCCAGGAAAGATGAAGCCGGAAAAAAATAGCTTCCTATGGGAAAGCTTCACTTCCCAATGATGCAGGAAAACTAAAGGAAAAAATTAGAGACAAATCTAAATAGGAAAATGAAAGATTTAGAGAAAGAAAAAAAAGGAAAAGGAAGAGAAGAAAAGGGTGAATTATAAAATGAGAAGACTGAGTAACACGGTAAATACTGTCTGGCATAAAATATATTCAATGTTTTTGAATGAATAATTTGACTAACCAAGCCTCCTCCCCCCAAAAAATGTTGTAAAGAAAGTAAGTAACGCATCAGAATGTATTGTCTACGTTGTTGTCATTGACGCAATCTAAATAGGAGTAACAAATATTTTTTAGTTAGGTTTAACTTTGCTATCACCATCCGTCGGTTTGTCGTACTGTGGTGGCTCGTATGTTGCTCTGATGCTGCAAGCTATGCCATCAGTATTTCAAATACCACCAGGGTCACCCATGGTGGACAGGGTTTAGCAGAGCTTCCAGACTAAGACTGACTAGGAGAAGGCCTGCCAATTTACTTCCAAAAAGTAGCCAATGAAAACCCTATAAATCACAACAGAATATTGTCCAATACAGTGCTGGAAGATGAGCCTTCTAGGTGTGAAGGCACTACACAATAGCCACAGCAATGAACTAAAACACACCAATAATTATGAAGATGTGGCAGGACTGGACAATGTTTCATTCTGTTATCCAGAAGGTCACCATGAGTTGGAGCCAACCTGACAGCAATAAACAAAAACAACTTTGCTATGATTTTCACTAAAATATTATCTTCGCCAGTTATATTTACGCCGTCCTTGGTTTTAACTAGCACAATTGCTATCACATTTCCTTAATATCATTAGATTTCATGTCAAATTGTAGAGGTCTCTGGGAAAATCAGTGACTTCTACCATTCATCCAAATCAGAATGTAAAATTATCCACTCAAGCCGGTACTATTGACACCAAATGTTCACATTCCCCTCTTCTTTGGTGAAGCTGACTTTTTCATCAACTTAGAGACGTCGGGGTGGGGGGCACACGAGATCAAATATAAAACTAAATACACTTAACAAGTGTATTTATCTGTTAAGATATTTGTTGTTGTCGTTAGGTGTCTTCATGTTGATTCTGACTCATAGCAACCCCATGTGACAAAGCAGAACTACCCCATATGGTTTTCTTGGCTGTAATCTTTACAGAAGTAGATCTCCAGGACTATTTCCCGCAGAACTGCTGGGTGAGTTCGAACCACCAACATTTTGGTTAGCAGCTAAAAGCTTAACTGTTAGCTAAGTTTATTAGTTCCCTACAGGTTGATCTTTCTATGAGCACACACCAAAGCTACAATATGGTTTTTAAAAGTGTGCTTGGGAGAGGTTCCGGCAAGATGGCGCTCTAGTCAGAAGCACCATGCCGTCCCTCCACACCAAAGATCCAAAAAACTAAGCCAAACAGAGAATGCAACAATCCTGAAACCCTAGAACATCAAATGAAGAGATAAAGAACTCAGCC
>NW_004443938.1:14198008-14217032 GCF_000243295.1 Trichechus manatus latirostris | reverse complement strand
AAAAAAAAAAAAAAAGGTTGAGAATTTAGAGGGTTAATATGTTGTGGGGTTGTTAACGAATGTCATAGAACAACATGTGTACTACTGCTTCATGAGAAACTATTTGTTCTGTAAGCCTTCACCTGAAGTACAATAAAATATAAAAAAAAAAAAAAAGTGTGCTTGGATGAATGTGCTAATGGCTGAGACTGAGTCTTCCCTAAATGCTGACAAATTATATGACCAAGTGTTCAGAGCTGCTCTGGGCTGAGGTTGACAGCTGAATCAACTGAAAACAACAACAGAGACAGGAGAAGAAAAAAGTAGTTACCTTCACAGATCTTTATTTTAATTTGATGTGGACATAGTGATAATACTGCAGATTTGGTTGCAATGAGTCGGAATCGACATGAAGGCAACGGGTTTGGTTTTGGGTTTTTTCGGAAACCTAAAGGAGCCTTGGTAGCATGATGGTTAAGTGCTCGGCTGTTAACCAAAGGTTCAGAAGTTCGAACCCACCAGTCGCCCCATGGGAGAAAGATGTTGTAGACTACTTCCATAAAGATTTCAACCTAGGAAACCATATGGAGCAGTTCTACTCTGTCCTATAGGGTCACTATGAGTCAGAATCGACTTCACGTCACACAACAACGAGAACCTAGAAAATTCTAAGAGGGAGGCCTAAGGAAGACTAGACGTACTACTGATGAGAAACTTTCATATTTATGAATAAAGTTAAGTGCCTGGTAATCTGTAGTACAACAGAGATAACAGCAATCCATGTCCTGTGTCACAGCCCCAGACTCGTTCTCTTTGGCCTTGGAGTTCTCACCAGGTAGAAGCCAGACACTGGATTTTTGTTAATCAAAGTGAGACTCTTGTTAAGTTAAAATAATAAAGAGATTTACATAAGAATCAATAAAAGAAAAACATTAAAGCAAAGAATTTTCATTGCAGCACCGTTCACAATAGCCAAAAGACGGAAACAACCTAAATGTCCATCAACAGATGAATGAATAAACAAAATATGGTACATAGATACAACGGGATATTACTCTGCATAAAGAGAAATAAAGTCCTCATACACACTACAACACGGATGAATCTTGAAACAGTATGCTGAGTGAAACAAGTCAGTCACAAAAAGACAAATATCATATGATCCAACTTATATGAAATATCTAGAATAGGCAAATATATGGAGACCAAAGTTTACTAGTGGTTAATAGGGGAGGGAGGAAGGGAAAGGAGGAGTCTTTCCTTAGGGGGCACTGAGTTTCTGTTAATGATGGTGGAATAATTTGGAAACAGATAATGGTGATGGTTGCACTATATGATGAATATAATCCATGTCACTGAATTGTACATGTAAAAAATGTTGAATTGGCAAGTGTTTTGTTATATATATTTTTAGGACAATAAAACAATTTTAAAAATCTTGCTTTAATATTCAAACCTCTATGTGTTGTTGTTGTTAGGCACCGTTGAGTTGGTTCCAACTTATAGTCACTCTGTGTACAACAGAACAAAACACTGCCGGGTCCTGCACCATCCTCACAATCCTTGTTATGCTTGAGCCCATTGTTGCAGCCACTGTGTCAATCCATCTCGTTGAGGGTCTTCCTCTTTTTCACTGACCCTCTACTTTACCAAGCATGATGACCTTCTCCACGGACTGGTCCCTCCTGATAACACATCCAAAGTATGTGAAACAAAGTCTCACCATCCTTACTTCTAAGGAGCATTATGGCTGTACTTCTTCCAAGATAGATTTGTTCATTCTAGTTCCTCATAAACATTCATAGTTTACAAAAAGTGCAGCATTTTTTTGTGCTATGACAATGAAATTGTGACCTAAGACCTAAGAAAAGTTAAAAACTCTAAGGAGATTCTTCCTCTAAATGGATTATGTTATTGAAATTCTATGTATTCTAGAGGCACCCTTTGTTTCTAAGCATTTTGTTCATATTCTAGGCAAATGAAACAATGGAAAATTCTATTTGTTTTTAGATCCTCCTACTCTGTTTGATTCCCACTCTCACTTTTTCTATCTTCTCTCTACCTCCTCACTATGATAATAGCAAAGAAAAACAAGAAGCCTACAGTGTTTGTGCAAAATCTCACCAGACTGCTCTGCCCTCCAAGCCCCGTGCCCTGTGCCCCAGAGAGTGGCTAAAAAATAGGGGCACAGGGGGAGGTAGGAGGACTTCAATATGACCCAGTAGAACACGGCAGAACAGGGGTCAGGGTCTTCTAGCCTTGAGTTTCCATCTCATAAAAGATTTGCCTTTGATCCCATCACAGAACGAACAGAACTACGGTTGTTGTTTCAAAATCTATGCAGCCGATTGCATGTACAGATTGCATGTTCTCGTTCTATCACATTTCCAGCAGTTATAAACATTTCTCCCCTTGGGACCTCAGGATGTTATATTGGTATATGATTGGGGAGGAAAGGACATTGTACCATAGAGAGCCAGCTGGTGATGAAATGACGGGAGATGGTACATACTTGCTGTTCCACCCACACTAACTCCATTCCACACTCTGATTAAGAGTTGCTGCACCTGACTCTTGGCATGCCATCTAGTTCAATCCACTTCCATGCATTTGTTTGTATCCTTTCTGACCATATTCCAAACCCCAAAGAGGGGTACCTGCTCTGGCAACTAAGACCCTATTTATGGAGTCATGGTTATGTTTAACATCAAAACTGTCCCAGAAGATCCAGAATGTAAGGTGGCTATACTCACAGCCGTTCTTCCTGTGCACTCATCTATAAAAATCTACCCATTTTTCAGGGACTTATCCAAGTCCCTCTCACTCAAGAAAGCTCTTTTGACTATTCCATGTAGTGTCACTCTGCTTCTGAACTTAAAGCGTAAAAAAATTGTGTAATTATTATAATGTTGATTAACCTCTACTGAATATATTATAACTTTATAGCATAAGCCTCTCAAAATAAAATTGGGAAAGAGCTGCCTCCTCAAAATGGAGTCCATCTTAATGACCTGGACGCAGTAAAGCTTTTGGGACCTGCATTTGCTGATGTGGTACAACTCAAAATAAGAAGAAACATCTGCCCACACTCATTAATAATTGGAACATGGGATGTACGAAGTATGAATCTAGGAAAATTGGAAGCTGTTACAAATGAAATGGAAAATGTAAAGATCAATATCTTAGGCATTACTGAGCTAAAATGGACCAGTATTGGCCATTTTGAATTGGACAATCACATGGTCCACTATGCCAGGAACGACAAATTGAAGAGGAATAGTGTCACATTCATTGTCAAAAAGAGTATTTCAAGATCTATCCTGAAGTACAACATTGTCAGTGATGGGATAATACCCATAAACCTACAAGGAAGACCAGTTAATACAACTATTCTTCAAATTTACGCACCAACCACTAGTGCCAAAGATGAGGAAACTGAAGGTTTTTACCAACTTCTGCAGTCTGAAATTGATCAAACAAGCAATCAAGATGCATTGATAATTACTTGTAATTGGAATGCAAAAATTGGAAACAAAGAAGGATCCGTAGTTGGAAAATATGGCCTTGGTGATAGAAACGACACCGGAGATCGCACGATAGAATTTTGCAAAATCAACGACTTCTTCATTGCAAATACCTTTTTTCAACAACATAAATGGCAACAATACATAGGGACCTCACAGGATGGAAAACACAAGAATCAAATCGACTATATCTGTGGAAGGGGTTGATGGAAAAGCTCAATATCATCAGTCAGAACAAGGCCAGGAGACGACTGCAGGAGAGACCATCAGTTGCTCATATGCAAGTTCAAGTTGAAGCTGAAGAAAATTAAAACAAGTCCACAAAAGCCAAAATATCACCTTGAGTATATCCCACCTGAATTTGGAGGCCATCTCAAGGATAGATTTGACGTACTGAACACCAGTGATGGAAGACCAGATGAGTTGTGGGATAACATCAAGGACATCATACATGAAGAAAGAAAAAGGTCATTAAAAAGAGAGGAAAGAAAGAAAAGACCAAAATGGATGTCAGAAGAGACTCTGAAAGTTGCTCTTGAAGGTAGAGTAGCTAAAGCGAACAGAAGAAATGATGAAGTAAAAGAGCTGAACAGAAGATTTCAAAAGGTGGCTTGAGAAGACAAAGTAAAGTACTATACAGAAACGTGCAAAGAACTGGAGTTAGAAAACCAAAAGGGAAGAACATGCTCGGCATTTCTCAAGTTGAAAGAACTGAAGAAAAATTCAAGCCTTGAATTGCAACTTTGAAGGATTCTATGGGCAAAATGGAGCCCTGGTGGTGCCATGGTTAAGAGCTCAGGCTGCTAGCCAAAAGGTCAGCAGTTCAAATCCATCAGCCACTCTTTGGAAACCCTATGGGGCAATTCTACTCTGTCCTATAGGGTTGTTATGAGTCAGAATTGACTCAACAGCTATAGGTTTTTATGGACAAAATATTGAATGATGAAGAAAGCATCAAAAGACAATGGAAGGAATACACAGAGTCACTGTACCAAAAAGAACTGGTCATCTTTCAACCATTTCAGGAGGTAGCATATGATCAAGAAACCATGGTACTGAAGGAAGAGGTCCAAGTTGCACTGAAGGCATTGGCAAAAAACAAGGCTCTAGGAATTGACAGAATATCAACTCGGATGTTTCAACAAACAGAGGCAGCACGGGAGGTGCTCATTTATCTGTGCAAAGAAATTTGGAAGAAGCTACCTGGCCAACTGACTGGAAGAGATCTGTATTTGTGCCCATTCCAAAGAAAGGTGATCCAACAGATTGCAGAAATTATCAAACAACATCATTAATATCACATGCAAGTAAAATTTTGCCAAAAATAATTCAAAAACAGTTGTAGGCCAATACCAGGCAGAGCCAAGATGGTGGGCTAGTCAGATGCACTAAGCCATCCCACTGCAAAAAAGACCCAAAAACTATGTAAAACAGACATCAATCCTGGAACACTGAACCTTAAATAAAGGGATAAAGTATTAGATCGGAAGCCACTGAGAAGAAACTGATAGAAAATAGCGAAGGAGTAGAAATACATAGAGGAGGTTCCTAGCCAATTGGCATGACTCAGCGTGGCCATCTTTGAATAAAGCCAACAACCCTGCATGCAGAAACGCACCTCCACAGAATTCCCAGTAGAAGATAGAAGTATAGCACAGACACACCAAGGGCTAAGTAAGATCACATTTGCTGGCTACAACTCAAGTAGAAACCCAGACTCTCTCACCCAGTAACCACAGAAGCATGCTTCTACAGCCCCCACCCATCTGCTGAATTGCGGTAAGAGCTACCCCATCCCGGCAGCCCCAACTGCCAGGAACCACAGCACTAACCCATGCTATTACGTTCCTCCATCTAGCCCCCTCTGCCCCTTCCTTCCCTTTCCCCCTCTGCTTCTCTCCTCAGCTTCACCAGCCAGACCCCAGACCCCTCTTGGCTGTCACACTCTGCAGCCCTGAGGGGGACTGGTTCAGATCCCAGACCCCGTGCGGCCAGCTTGGCCCCTGTATCACCACTCCCTGTGGCCCCAAGGGGGACTAGCCTAGACACCCACACCTCTCCTAGCAGGCTCGGCCCCTGCGTTGCCATGTCCCACAACCCCAAGGGGGACTGGCCCAGATCTGAGACTCAACCTGGCTGGCTCAAGCCCCCATGTCCCCACACCCCATGACCCCAAGGAGAACCAGCCTGGATCCCCAGACCCCTTCCCACCAATTTGGACCCCACCTTGCCACACCCAACTACCCCAAGAACTGGACCAAACCCTCAGACCCCTACCCACTGGCTTGTGCTCCGCCTCACCATGCCCCATGGCCCTGAGGAGAACAGGCCAACCCAGTCACAGTTCCCACTCCAGCCTCCAGCCCCGGCCTGGTTCACGCCACAGACAAATGACCCATCTCCACGCCTCCCCCCAACCTCTTCCACTGGACCTGCCCTGCTGCACCATAGCTAAGCGACTGGCCCTGCATACCCGGACAAGGTGGTGAGAACTATCAAGCCCACAGACAAGCAAGCAACAAAGCATGCTCAGCCTACCCGCCCAGACATAACCAAACCAAACAAACAAACCTATAATCAATAAATAAAGAAAATAATACCTGAATGTCTCGGAGACAGCAGACAATATCAAAACATATTTAAAAAAAAAAAACAGCACATGACGGCTCCAGTAAGCGAACAAAATAAAGCACCAGATGACCTTCCAGCAGAAGAAAAGGCACTGGAACTACCTGATAGGAAATTCAAAAGTCTAACATTCAGGGGTCTCCAAGAGATTAGGAAAGAGATCATGGAAAACATAGACAAAATCATGGAAAACACAGACAAAACCAACCAAAACATAGCCAAAATAAAGAAAAACACACACAAGGCAACAGAACAATTCGGGAAAGTAATACAAGAACAAATGTCAAAATAAATAAACAATTAGAAATCATTCACAAACAACAATTAGAAACCCAAAACATAAAAACAAAATTTCAGAAATGGACAATGCAATAGAAAGATTTTAGAAGAAAATTTGGAACAATGGAAGAAAGAGTCAGCAAAATTGTCAAACCCATGGATGGCAATTGGTTTGAGGAAAAATCTGAGAAAAGAAGAAGAAAAATGAAGAAAACCTAAGAAACTATGTGGGATACAATCAAGAGCAAAAATTGTGCATAATCAGAGTTCCAGAATAGAGAGAGAAAATGGAAAACACAGAGAGGATCATTGAAGACTTGTTGATGGAGAACTTCCCTAATATCATGAGAGATAAAAAGCTGACCATCCAACAAGCTCAATGTACCCCATATAGGATAAACCCCAAAATAAATTCACCAAGACATATCATAATCACACTTGTCAAAACCAAAGACAAAGAAACAATTCTGAGAGCAGCTTGAGAAAAACAAAAAGTCACATACAAAAGGGAAACAATAAGACTAAGCTCTAATTACTTGGCAGAAACCATGCAGGCAAGAAGGCATTGACATATATAAAACCTTGAAAGAAAAAAATTGCCAACCAAGAATAATATATCCTGAAAACTCTCTCTCAGATATGATGGTGAAATTCAGACATTTCCAGATAAGGGAATTTGTATAAACCAAACCAAACTTAAAAGAATTATTAAAGAGAGACCTTCAGTTAGAGAACCAACAACATCAGACAACAACCTGAATCTAGGATATAGGCCAGTTTCAGCCAGATACTGACCTAGGTAATTAATTGTTTAATGAGAAACTAATTTGCTCTATAAATTTTCACCTAAAGCACACACACACACAAAATGGTTACAGCAGTACATCTACAAGTCACTGCCAGAAATTTAAGCCAGATTCAGAAGAGGATGTGGAACAAGGGCTATCATCACTGATGTCAGATGGATCTTGGCTGAAAGCAAAGAATAGCAGCAAGATGTTTATCTGTGTTTTATTGACTATGCAAAGGCATTAGACTGTGTGGATCATTACAAATTATGGATAACATTGCAAAGAATGGGATTTCCAGAACACTTAATTGTACTCATGCAGAATCTGTACATAGGTCAAGAGGCAGTCCTTTGAACAGAATAAAGGAATACCATGTGGGTTAAAATCAAGAAAGGTGTGAGTCATGGTTGTATCTTCCACCATACTTATTCAGTCTGTATGCTGAACAAACAATCTGAGAAGCTGGACTCTATGAAGAAGAAAGTGGCATGAGGATTGGAGGAAGACTCATTAACAACCTTCGATACGCAGATGACACAACCTTGGTTGCTGAAAGCTAAGAGGACTTCAAGCACTTACTGATGAAAATCAAAAACTACAACTTTCAGTATGGAAGAAAACAAAAAGAAAAGAAAAATCCTCACAACTGGACCAATAAGCAACATCATGATAAATGGAGAGAAGTTTGAAGTTGTCAAGGATTTCATTTTACTTGGATCCACAATCAATGCCCATGGAAGCAGCAGTCAAGAAATCAAATGATGTATTGCATTGGGCAAATCTGCTACAAAAGATCTCTTTAAAGTGTTGAAAAGCGAAGATGTCACTTTGAGGACTAAGGTGTGCCTGACCCAAGCCATGGTATTTTCAATTGCCTCATATGCATGCAAAAGCTTGAGAATGAATAAGGAAGACTGAAGTAGAATTGATGCCTTTGAATTATGGTGTTGGCAAAGAATATTGAATATACCATGAATTGCCAGAAGAACAAACAAGTCTGTTTTGGAAGAAGTACAGTCAGAGTGCTCCTTGGAAGCAAGGATGGTGAGACTTCATCTCATATACTTTGGACATAGTATCAGGAGGGACCGGTTCCTGGAGAAGGACATCATGCTTGGTAAAGTACAAGGTGAGCAAAAAAGAGGAAGACCCTCAATGAGATGGATTGACACAGTGGCTGCAACAATGGCTTCAAACAGGACTGGGCAGTGTTTAGATCTCTTGTACATGGGGTCACTATGAGTCAGAACTGACTCAATGGCACTTAAGAACAACAACAATAGTATAAGCCCTTCAATACCTTTTTTTTTTTTTACCATGTAAAAATGAACATACCTGTGTTACTTTGATAAAAATGTAGAAGGGAATTTTTTTTTTTTAATATTTGTGTATGCTATAGTATTAGAGGGGACATGGGTGCTTCAGTAGTAGAATTCTCACTTTCCATATGAGATACCTGGGTTTGATTCCTGGCCAATACACCTTAAGCACAACCACCTTTCATCTGTTAGTAGACTCTTGATGTTGCTATGATGCTGAACAGGTTTCAGCAGAGCTTCCAGACTAAGACAAACTAGCAAGAAAGGGCTGGGGATCTTCTTCTGAAAATCAGCCACTGAAAACCCTGTGGATCACAATGATTCAATACCCAGCCGATCACGGAGATTGCACAGGACTCGACAGCATTTTGCTCCATTGTGCATGGAGTCCCTGAGAGTCAGTGGCCAACTGCACAGTAGCTAACAACAACAACAACAACAACATGGCATTACAAAATCTAATTAACATTTATGTTTTCTTATTATGTATAGGAGCCCTGGTGGTGCAATGGTTACGAGCTCAGCTGCTAACCAAAAGATCAGCAGTTCTAATCCACCAGCCACTCTTTGGAAACCCTATGGGGCAGTTCTACTCTGTCCTATAGGGTCACTATGAGTCAGAATTGCCTGGACAGCAACAGGTTTGGGTTTTTTCTTTGTTGGTTTGTTTGTTTGTTTAATGTATAAATGTTTATCATTATTTAAGCACTATTTAACATGGCACAGATAGCATTGGAACTTCTAGTTTTCTAAGGCTGTTCATGTGTATAAATGACTTTACTTGGCCCCTCAAGAGAGATACTTCTCTAATCAATTTATTTCAAGAATTACAGAAGAAAGCTGTAGATTGGGCGATGTCTAAATATCCCCTTTGTGACAAGTCTTAAAACCACAAGCCAAGATGAGAACATCAGTATGGCACCTACCGGCTGTGCCACTCTACGGGCACAATTACATCTCCTTGTAGTTGATGCCTTGTATTTTCTTGTCTCCTTGTTTACTGCCTCTATGTTTTCTAATGGAATTATGCCACACTGGAGACTAATGGGATCAAATATGATGTCTCCCTTCCACCACCATTGTAATCTTGAATGCCTTTTTTCATTTTCTACATCTGGTCATCTAGTCTTTGCTTGAACAAACATAGTGAACATAACATTTCTAATATTGATGCTCACATCGTTAGAAAACTTAGACTTATAGTGAACAAAAATGTGATCGATTACCTCTAATTTCTAAACTTTGGTCCTAGAGTCACACTTTGAAGGAAGGGGAAATCAATCCACTTCCACTTTTTCATGTAAGTCTTCTATATATGTATAGCTTTTCAGCTTGTTCCACATGAGTGGAACTCAAATATCCTCAATTCTTACAATGGGTCTTCTAGGCATTTCAACTTCTTTCTCTTCCTTTCATCCCATCAGCTTTTACTGAAGATCCATTATGTTTAAAGGGTTGTGCTGTGTACTGTCTATATAATGACGACCAAAAACAGACATAGTCCCTGTTCTCGTGTATCTCAGAGTCAAGACAGGCAAGACAGACGTTTATCACATAACCACATGAATGGAGTGATAATTAAAAGCTCAGATAAGTGCTGTGGAGGAAAAGAACATCATTCTATGCAAGTGTATAGCAAAGGAACCTGACTGAGTCTGGGGAGTCAGGGAAGGTTTCTCTGAGGAAGTGATGATTAAGCTGAGACATAGTGGAAGACAAAGACACAGCTGAAGGGCTAGTGGAAGAAGGGGAAAGGGAGGAAGGACAAAAAGATAGAGAGAGGGAACAGCATGTTCAAGGATCTGAGAAGAGAAGCTGCATGGCATGTTCAAAGAATGAAAGACCACTGTGGCCAGAGTGCCGAGAATGAGGAATAGAAAGATGAGAAGTAAAGGTGGAGAGATCAGCAAAGAGAACATCATCAAGAGCCTTAAAGGTCATGTTAAGGGTTTCAGTTTTTATCCTGAAAATAATGGAAAGTCACTGCAGGGTGTGGCAAATGGGACTGTTGTTGTTGGCTGCCGTGGAGTCAGCTCCTAGCATAGCAATTCCAAGTACAACAGAACAAAATATTGCCCAGTCCTGCGCCATCAACAGAACAAAATGTTGCCCAATCCCACAATATCTTCCCAACAGTTGGTATGCTTGACTCCATTGTTGTGGCTACTGTGTATTTTGAGTGCCTTCCAACATAGGGGGCTCATCTTCCAGCACTGTTGTTATTGTTAGGTGCTGTTGAGTTAGTTCCAATGCGTAACGAACCTATGTACAATAGATGAAACACTGCCTGGTCCTGCGCCATCTTCACAATCTTTGTTATACTTGAGCCCATTGTGGCAGCCAATGTGTCTGTCCATCTAGTAGAGGGTCTTTCTCTTTTTCGCTGACCCTCTATTCTACAAAGCATGATGTCCTTCTCCAGGGACTTGTCTGATAACATGTCCAAAGTATGTGAAACAAAGTCTCACCATCCTTGCTTCTAATGGGTACTCTGGCTATATTTCTTTCAAGACAAATTTGTTTGTTCTTCTGATAGTCCATGGTATATTCAATATTCTTTGCCAACACCATAATTCAAAGGCATCAATTCTTCTTCTGTCCTACTTATTCAATGTCTAGCTTTCATATGCACACGAGGTGACTGAAAACACCATGTCTTAGGTCAGGCACACCTTAGTCATTAAAGTGATATCTTTGCTTTTTAACACTTTAAAGAGATATTTTGCATCAGATTTGTCCAATGCAATGCATCGTTTGAGTTCTTGACTGCTGCTTCCATTGATGTTGATTGTGAATTCAACTAAAATGAAATCCTTGACAACTTCAATCTTTTCTCTGTTTATCATGATGTTGCTTATTGGTCCAAATGTAGACCTTATTATTTGCCCCTTCAAAGATTAAAAAAAAATTGAGTCTCAGATCACATCATTAATAAGGAATAAAGCAAGAAGTTGTATTCAAGTATTTCTACAATCAATTTACACCCTGCATAATCACACAATGCACCTTTAATTACTAAAATATAATTAATTTTGGTTTTACTATATTGCTAGGTGAAGTAAATATAGTTTGTGAAATCTGTCAAAGATTATCACCTATAACCCTACCCCATACATATGGATAAAGAGGAAATCTGGATCTCTCTGTTCCAGCACTGTATCAGAGAATATTCAGCTGTGATCCATAGGGTTTTCATGGGCTAATTTTCTGAAGTAGACCACTAAGACTTCTTCCTTTTCTGTCTTAGTGTGGAAGCTCCACTGAAACTTGTCCACTGTGGGTGACCCTGCTGGTATTTTAAATACTGATGTCATAGCTTCCAGCATCATATCAACATATAAGCCACCACAGTACAACAAACTGACGTACGGTAGAAATTGTATTACTAGTCACCACATAGTCTGGCTTCACTTGTTATAGTATCCCTCCTTGGAGGAGGGCTATGCATCACAACTTTATGGAACTCAGAAGAGACTTTGTCAGTTGCTTTGGCCAATGAAATGTTGACATCAGTCTTGTGTGTCCTTCCAGGGCCAGCGTGCAGTTCATCCTTTCTCTCTTCCCTTTACCATGACCAGCAATGTTCCACATCCAGGTTGTTCCATCAGCCCAGGTCCCAAAGTGAAGTTTCCATGGAGCAGAGCCACAGACAACTCATGAGTCACATGTACTGTGAATGAGCAATAAACTGTGTTGTTGAAGGCTAATGAGATTTTGGGGCTTGTTTGTTACTGCAGCACTACCTCGCCCATTCTGACAGATACAAAGGGTTCTATGAGGCCTGAGAAAACATGACCAAGTTTGTATTTTGAAAACATGAGTAACTGCTATTCAGAATGTAAACGAAAAGTTAACCACAGTAGATTCCAGAAAACAACTTTGGCAGTTATTACATTAATACAAGTAAGGGAGGATAGTAAATTGGACAATGGTGAGGCACAGAGATAGAAAGATATAGATATATTCAAAATCTATTTAGGAGGGAAAATTTTCAGGGCTTGGTGATAGATTTGGATCCATTCAAGGTGGGATGGATATATGGAGGTATCAGGGATGGATGAAGCTTAGGTTTCTTGCTAGGTTTCAAGCGGATGCGGGTGACATTATAAAATGGGTAAAATTAGAGGACAAGATTTGAAGGAAAGGGTCATGAGGTTAGTTTTGAACATGTTGAATCTGAGGTGCCTTTGAGACAACCAAATGATGTTGAGTGGACAGCTAGCTACAGATCTGGAATTCAAAGGAAAGATCAACAACTTTTTTTTGTTTTTTCTACATTTAAAAAAAAAAACTGTTTTTAATGTAGAAATTGCTTACCTTCTATAAGAAATCTGGTTAGAGATGTAAATCTAGGAATCACTGACATATAACATGGGTTTACCTAGGTAAAGAGTACAGAGTTTGTAGTGAGCTTGAGGGAATTTGGGGCTGTTCAATGAAAAAGCATAAATTTCTGGCTTTTTTTTTTGGAAGACCTGTGACATGACGGATTGACAGACTGGCTGCAGCAATGGGCTCGAGCATAACAACAATCATTAGGATGGCGTAGGACCAAGCAGTGTTTCATTCTGTTGTACATAGGGTCGTTATGAGTCTGAACCAACTCAACGGCACCTAACAACAAGGAAAGTGAGGAACCCTGGTGGCACAGTGGTTAAGAGCTACATCTACTAACCAAAAGGTTGGCAGTTCGCATCCACCAGACGCTCCTTGGAAACCCTATGGGGCAGTTCTACTCTGTCCTATAGGGCCACTATGAATCAGAATCAACTCAACAGCAACGGGGTTTTCAAGGACAAAGATGTGACCACAGACGGCGTTGCACAACAAAATATTTACTGGGGCTGAGATATTGACAGCCAAATTCAGGTGGTGGTCCCCCACAGCAGCAGGTTTTCCAGAGGCAAGTGGCACAGGAGCCACTAGAAGGGGGAGAGGGCATGGAAACCCAGGGGAAGAGGGGAAGAGAGGGAGGCTTACATGTGTCTTCAAGATGTCCTCCTGCAGCAAGGTGGGGAGTCTCTGGGTCAGAGAGCTCCAGAGGCAGCAGTTGCTATCAGTTGCTGTCAAATCAGCTCTGACTCATGGTGACCTTATAGATAAGAGAACAAAACACTGTCCGGTCCTGCGCCATCTTCACGATTGTTGGTATGTTGGAGTCCATTGTTGTTAGCTATTGTGTCAATCCATTTCATTGACGATTTTCTCCATTTTCCCTGACCTTCGACTTTGCCAATATGACGCCCTTTGCTAGCAATTGGTCTTTCCCAATGATGCATCCCGAGTAAGCAAGCTGAAGTCTCACCGTCCCTGCTTCTAAGGAGCATTTGAGTTGTAGTTCTTCTAAGACTGATTTGTTTGTTCTTTAGCAGCCCGTTAGGGTCCTTGTAATGACAGGATTTTATCTTATCTAGGGCCAGCAGATGTTGGTCACACTTTTGAGGGAAATGTAAAGCAGACAGACTCGAAGTGGCTAAAAATCTGCTTGTTTAGGCTATTTTAAAAACAACCGGATGTGTAAAAATTTGAGTTTGGCGCCTGAGGGCTTTTTTGGGCTAATGGGCCTCAGCTTGCTGTGAAAAAGTAAACAACTTGTGGCCAATACACAGAGGCCATTTTTTACTAATTTATATAAGAGTTTTGTTTTTTATTTTATTTTTTTAAAGGAGGTTTTAGGGCTAAATGTAGAGACACTACAAAATTTAACAGTTAGGTAATGAATTACTCATGCTAAAGAGGACAAGCCAGAGAGGAGTCCCTGGGTGGTGCAAATGGTTAAGCGCTTGGCTAGTAACTGAAAAGTTGGTGGTTCAAGTCCGACTAGAGTTGCCTCAAAAGAAAGTCCTGGCAATCTACTTCTGAAACATCACAGCCATTGAAAACCCTACGGAGTGTATTCTATTCTGATGCATATGAGGTCACCATGAGTCGGGATCGACTCCACAGCAACTGGTTAAAAAGGACTAGCCAGAGAGGAGGGAAGAGAATCAGGGGACTACGGTGTCTAAGAAGCCAAAAGAAAAGAGCTTTTTTCAAAAAGGAGGGAGCAATCCACAGCAAGGAGGCTGCTCAAAACTCAAGAAAGATGAAGCCAAAAACTACCCATTGGATTTAGCAACATAGAGGTCATGGGTGACCTTTGCCAAATGTGGTTGTTACCAGAATGATGAGGAAGATTCTGATTGGCCCGGTGCCATAAACAGCCCTGGCAGCTGCAGCAGAAAAACTAGAAAGGTGAGTGAAAGGCCTGGGGGCTCAATGCGCAGCTCTGACTCATGATGACCACGGAGCAACCATCTTGGTGAACCAGTCCTTCACATAGGGCCTCCTCAACACAATCTGTGTATAAGCCATAAAACAGGTGCCATCAAGTCGATTCCAACTCATGGCAACCCCATGGTACAGAGTAGTGCTGTTCCATAGAGTTTTCAAGACTGTGACCTTTCAGAATGAGACTGCCTGGCCTGTCTTCTGAGGCGTCTCTGGGTGGGTTCAAACTGCCAACCTTTTGGCTAATACTCCAGCACTTAACCACTTGCACCACCAAGTGACTCTTATAGGGCTTTTAGTGGCTGATTTTTCAGAAACAGACCACCAGCGTTTCTTCTAAGGTGCCTCTGGGTACACAGTAGCATTTCCCACCCCCTTTCTCCACCGTCTCCAGAGGTCAAGAAAAAATTATAGTCCCAAACTATGATAAAACTATTATTTAACATCGTTGTGTGGGTTCTTAGGAAAACAGGATTAAGTAGAGATGCCATCACACTCAGTCATGAAACTAAAATTCTCAAAAAGCTTATTCACATTCATTTAGTTTAAAGAAAGTCACAAAACCCTCCCGCAATTAACTAATGTTCCACTGATTAAAAAATATGTAGTCTTACTTTCACATTATAGTTGTTTTGTTGTGAGATGGGACAAGAATCTTCCCTTCATATATTTCTTAATTTCTGGTTCAAGTAGCTCTCACAAATATTGTGACTACATATTCCTAGCTTATTCATTTACAAATTAATTTGATTCTTTTGTCTTTTTACAAATATCTTTGTCAACTGACTCCTCTTTTGAAATATCTCTCAGACCTGGCCTTTTCTCTCTCATTCAAGGCTACCCTCTTCAAACAAATCCTCTATACTTCATGCCTCCTTTCTCAGCCCCCTTTCCAATTCATTTGGCATAAGCGTCAGCCTGCCAGAATCCTACTCCTAAAATCTTGTCTTAATTATGACATGGGGTAAACATTCGTACTCTCATTAGTGTAAAACTGAGAGATAGATTGAAAGAAAAGAGACAGCTCGAGCTGGGAATAAACTGAACTCCACGTGGTGGAATCCAGGAATTCAAAACGGCAACTCAGCAGTGACGTTTTATAGGAGAACTATAAATTTGAAAGACGTTATTTGATTGGTATTTACAAACGTAAGATCATTGCGAGACATTACTTGATTGGTAATCACAGACTCAGCTCATCGGAAGGCATTACTCGATTGGTAGTCGATCATTTTAAGGCAGGGCTTCCGGTGGCAGGAACCCGTTAAAACAAAGGTTTCTGTGGCAGGAACTCATGAGGCACGAGTTGCTAAAGTGGAACTTGTAAGGAGGCCCTCTTGAAGAACTTGCCATGACTCCCTATTTCCCATCACATTAGATGTAAAGGTTTCTACTGTTTACTTACAAGACTCTCTACAATCTTCCCCATTTCACTCATGTAATTGTTTTAACTACTCCCCCAGGGAAACCTTTTGCTTCTTGCAGGCCAGCATCACAGCTAGCTCCCGCACACTCCCATCTGTTCTTTCCCCAGTGCTTTGCTGCATACTTCTTCTTTGATTACAATGACCTCTTCTAGTTCCTCCACCTAATCAAATCTCACATATCTTCCGAGACCTAGTAAGAAACAGCTGCAGGATTTTAGGGGAAAAAGTATATAGAAATTGGAGTCCCTGGGTGGTGCAAACAGTTAAGGCATTTGGCTGCTAATCGAAAGGTTGGAGGTTCGAGTCCACCCAGAGGCACCTCGGAAGAAAGCCTGGCAATCTAGTTCCAAAAAATCAGCCATTCAAAACCCTGTGGAGCACAGTTCTATTCTGACACACATGGGGTCGCCATGAGTCAGAGTCAACTCAATGGCAACTTTTTTTTTTTTAATGCTTATCTTCTATAAGAAATTTGCCAGTAAAAGGCTAATTTTATGGAGATTTTATTATGCCATGCTTTTGCATGCATTATGTCATTTAATAGAATCGTCCTTTGAGATAGGCAATATTTTGCAGATCATGAAACTAAGGGTTAAACCTAATCCTTGCAAAACACCTAAAATAGTTCTGGCTAATAGTAAGAATTCGATAAATGTCAGCTGTCATTATGATTACTTGAGATATTTATTAATTCTCCCGGGTCACACTGTAGTAAGTGGAAGAGCCAGAATTCAGACTCTGGCTGCAGAGCCACCCTCCTCCCTCACCAATACCAGCAATGCTCTATCTGCTGTGCTGCTCCCACCATGCCCAGCTTGCTTCCTCAGCTATTGCAGTCAGCATTGACTCCTGCTGTCTGAATTCCTTAGCAGTTAGTGTCTGAACTATTCTTTTTAGCACATGATGGCTGTCTTGAACTTTTTAACTTTCTCTTCAATATGTGCCTTATCTCTACAGCTATACTCAGGTTGCCCAAGAGTAAGGATTAGTGATGTGCTGGTGAGTGTTTAACAGCCGGCTCTCAGGGAGAGGAGGGGACTGATCTGTAGTGTTTGTTGATTTCCACGGTATGTACTCCTGTTGTTGTTGTTGTTAAGTGCCATCGAGTCAGTTTCAACACATATCGACCCCAGGTGACAGAACAGAACCTCCCCAGAGGGTTTTCTTGCCTGTAATCTTTACAGAAGCAGATCATCAGTCTTTCTCCCACGGAGCCGCTGGGTGGGTTCGAACTCCCAACCGTCAGGTTACCAGCTGAATACTTAACTGTCGTGCCACTAGGGCTCCACATAACTACTCCTGTCGTGGCCAATTCCAAGTTACCTAAGTCAAGTCAACCAACTGATAAAATTCCTAAAAATGTAACCATTGGCTTGTGCAAGCTGCAAAGCTGGCTGCAGCTCACCACCGTGTTAAGGACTGTATCTTACACTGTATTTTCTTGTATCTTTTTTCATGACAAGCATAGTGCCAAACAAATAGGATACATGACCACATATCTTTAGCTTTTGGTTCAGGGTTGCAAAATGCGTGTAAACATTTAGGTACTCCCCCAAATCCCATTGAAATGATGATACATAAAACTAATATTTCTGTAACAATGCTTAAACAAGAAAGGGCATCAATAGCCAATTAGAAAATTTGACAAATTTATGGAAGACAGGAAAGCAGATGTTGTTATTGTTGTTGGGTACCATCAAGTCAATTCCAAGTCATAGCAACCCCATGTGACAGAGTAGAACTGCCCCAGAGGGTTTTTTCGGCTGTAATCTTTACGAAAACAGATCACCAGGTCTTTCTCCCTTGGAGCCGCTAGGTGAGTTTGAACCGCCAACCCTTCAGTTAGCAGCCAAGCGCTTAAGTGTTGTGCCACCAGCAGTTACACTGAAATATGCACCAATGAAGGCTGCTGTAGACATGGGGCATTCTTCCCAGGGAGACTCTAAGCTCAGCAGGTTTGGAGAGCTTAAACGGACCGTGGAGTAAGTATCAGGGTAATTAATTAAAGGCTAGGGAAGAGCTGACCAGTCTGCCTCTCCCTCCTCCACATATTTTGAGCATTTTGTCTCCAGCTAAAGGTCTGAGAATTGCTTTCTAAACTGGAGAATTTGAGGCTGGAGAAACAGAGCAGAGCCTGTGCTAATTCTGAACTTCCAAATGGACCAAGAGGGAAAAAATGGATACAGCTTTAGCAGCCATGCTAAAGTTGACTCTGTCCACCACTGTATCCCCAGAACTGGTTACAGGGCCCAGCATGAAACAGGTACTCAATACATACTTGCTGAATAAATGCATGAATGAATGAACTTTGCAACATGTGGGAAAATGAATGGCTCCTAGGCAATATGGCAGACCAAGCAAATGCATACAAATTATGAATTAAATAAAACAAAAAAGTTTTCACAGCCAAGTTGGAGAAGAAGGGGAAGGACATCTTCAGGTGCCACAAATGAAGTGAAGCATCAAAGGCAGAGTGCCAAGCACAGCTGTGTAGCCTACCTCTACCGCCCTTGCAGCTGGGATCGCTGTGATATGTTTTTAGCCAATAAGGGTTAAGCAGAAGTCTAGTAGGGGTTTCTGACAAAGTTTGTTTTTGCTGATGTCTTAGTCATCTACTGCTGCTATAACAGAAATACCCACAAGTGGATGGCTTCAACAAACAGAAATTTATTCTCTCACAATCTAGTAGCCTGGAAGTCTACTAACATCTAACATCCAACTAGACCATTATCAGACTTGCCATCAGTCACAATAGATGTCTGTAGAAAATGGAATGACATCTTTATACTGTGAAAGAAATACAATCG
>NW_004443938.1:14171256-14197908 GCF_000243295.1 Trichechus manatus latirostris | reverse complement strand
AAATACAATCGTCATCCTAGAATTCTATATACAGCTCAGTTTTCATCCTAAACTGAGGGCAAAATAAAGTGTTTTCAAACCAACAATGATTCAGAAAGCCAGGGGAAGGCTTTCTCTCTCTCTTGGCTCTGGAGGAAGGTCCTCATCTTCAGTCTTCCCCAGTCTAGGAGCTTCTCTGCACAGGAACCCCGGGTCCAAAGGGTGTACTCTGCTCCCAGCACTGCTTTCTTGGTGGTATGAGGTCCCCATGTCTCTCTGCTTGCTTCTATCTTTTATATCTCAAAAGAGACTGACTTAAGATTCAACCTAATCTTGTAGATTGAGTCCTGCCTCATTAACATAACTGCCCCAATCCTGCCTTATTAACATCTCAGAGGTAAGATTTACATTGCATAAGAAAAGCACATCGGATGACAAATTGGTGGACAATCAGGCAATACTGGGAATCATGACCTAGCCAAGTTGACACATATTTTTGGGGGACACAATTCAATCCATGACAGCTGATATGGGTGCCTCCTTGTTGCTTCCTTCTCTCTTTTCCTACAGGGAATGTGGCTGTGAGGCTGGAAATGGAACAGCCAGCTTGCCACCATGAAGCAAACAGAAGGCTAAAAGCCATACCATGATGATGGAGGGGCAAGAAGGCATAAGGAGCAGTCACTGAAATTACAAACTCAATGGATAGGGTAATGAATAGATAGACAAAAGTGAAGAAAGAATCCATAAACCAGAAGGTAGATTTGAAGAAATTTCTCAGAATGCAGGACAGACATAGAAGCTATGAAAGAGTTATGGAAAAATAGATTGAGAAGACTTAATGTGCATCACGTAGAAGTCCCTGACAGAACAAAGAAAAGGGGAAAGAGAAAATATTTAAGGAAATAACCACTGAGAATTTTCTAGAACTGAAGAAAAGCATAAATGAGTCTTCAGATTTCAGAAGCATACAAACGCCCTAGCAGTATAATTTTAAAAATCCACAATTTGATACATTATGGTGAAGCATCAGAATGTCAATGACAAAAAGAAAAATCTTAAAAGCAACCAAAGGACAGAAGCAGATCTCCTAAAAACAAAACCAAAAATCATCCAACTAGACCATTATCAGACTTGCCATCAGTCACAATAGATGTCTGTAGAAAATGGAATGACATCTTTATACTGTGAAAGAAATACAATCGTCATCCTAGAATTCTATATACAGCTCAGTTTTCATCCTAAACTGAGGGCAAAATAAAGTGTTTTCAAACCAACAATGATTCAGAGATTACCACTCAAAAGACCCTTTCTCAGAGACCTACGAAAGGGTTTGCTTCAGTAAGAACAACAGTTGAATCCAGAAGGAAAAAGTGGAGGGCAAAACACAAGGATGTATAAAGAAATTGATAAACAGACCATAAAAATTAAATTACAACTTACTGTAAATAATAAACACTAAGGACTAATTTGAGAGGACTTAAAAATAAGGTAATACTAAGATATCCGTCAAAAATAACATGAAAGATTGCGAAAAAAGATCTGAGTTAAAGGGCCCTGAAGTCCTATATTATTCAGGAGGCAAATAGAGATGTTGATTAACTTTAAATTCTGTTAAGAATTTTTAAAAAATATTAACATAATAGAAATATGTAATTTCCAAACCAAAGAGGAAACAGAACAGGTCTGTCTTGGAAGAAGTACAGCCAGAGTGCTTCTGGGAAGGGAGGATGGTGAGACTTCATCTCAGGTACTTTGGACATGTTATCAAGAGGGACCAGTCCCTGGAGAAGGACATCATGCTTGCTTGGTAAGGTGAAGGGTCAGCGAACAAGAGGAAGACCCTCGATGAAATGGACTGACACAGTGGCTGCAGCAATGGGCTCAAACACAGCAACGTTTGTGAGGACCAGGCGGTGTTTCATTCTGTTGTGTATAGGGTGGCTATGAGTCGGAACTGACTTGACGGCACCTAACAACAACTTTTTTTTCCAAAGAGGTATAATTTACAGCCATCACCCATCTGTCAGTTTGTCATACCGTGGCGGACTGTGTGTTGCTATGACACTGGAAGCTATGCCACCAGTATTTTAAATACCAGCAGGGTCACCCATGATGGACAGGTTTCAGTGAAGCTTCCAGTTTAAGACAGACTAGAAGGAAAGGCCTGGTTATCTACTTCTGAAAATTAGCCAATGGAAACCTTATGGCTCACAACATAACACTGTCCGACTCGCTTGCTTTGGACACGCTATAGGGAGGGATCAAGCACTGGAGGAGGACATCATGTTTGGTGAAGTAGAAGGCCAACAAGGGCGTGGGAGAGCTTCAGTGAGGTGGACTGACACAATAGCCACAATAATGGACTTCAATATGCTGGTGATTGTGCAGATGAAGCAAGACTGGGCAACATTGCATTCTGTTGTACATAAGGTCACTGTGAGCCAGAGTTGACTTAAAGGCAGCTAGCAACAACAATAATTTACATATGATAAAATGCATATATTTTAAATATACTCTTCTGTTAACTTTGATGAAACCATACACCCATGTGCCCGCCATTCCAATCAAGATACAGAGTAAAATCATTTTTTGAAGAAACTTAGCTAGAAAAAAAATATCATGTTTAGAGCAGCAGAAACTAAAGAAACCCTCAATGAAATGGATTGACACAATAGCCGAAACAATGGACTCAGACATACCAACGATCATGAAGACGGCGCAGGGCTGGGCGACATTTCGTTGTGTTACACACAAGGTCTCCAGGAGTCAGAGCGGGCTCAAGGGCAACTAACAACAGCAGATTATCAGGATAGACCCAGGAGCAATGAGCATAGTAACTTCTCCTATTTCCATGTCTTGTATTTGACATCTTAGAAACAGCATCCAAGACTTGAAGCTAATGAGATACAGTGTAGTAAATAGTACATTTTATCCCATCTATAAGAATAGTTCTATTTTCCACAGTCAATTAGATAAGAACCAGTAAATGCTATAAATCACTATAAAGTGATTTGTACTTTAAAGTCTTAAAGACAAATCGGAACACTTATCTGCTGAAAAGTGACTAATCATACTTTATTTTCTTTTCAAATTTTCTTTCACTGTCACATGAATAAGCCTAATACACCTTATCTTCTGTCCCATCTGTAAAACTGGCTTAACAGCCTTGACTGAATTCCAGCAACAGGGGTACATAGCTACAAATAGTTCTCTTTAAGTCAAAGGAAAATAACAACAAATACAAGAATGCCTCACTCTGAAGCTCCTTTATTTTGGTTTAAACCTCTCTTTAACAGGCTCTTTTCAAGTCTTTGGAGCATTATTAAACGATCCTACTATTGATTTTCTGTGCTGGTTAAAATTGAGCAACTTGAAGCTCTGATGATGGAAATCCAGTCACCGTCCAAAGGACAGGTACAAAGGCAGGAGATGTATCTGGAGTTCATCCCTACAACCATCCTCATAACTTAGATTTCAACCTCCTGGAAATAGGACAGGTGGGAAATAGGACACGGAATTCAACTCATCTCTCTCACTTAAATATAGCACTGCTGCTATTTCTGTTACTTATCTTGGGAGATTTTGTAAGTATTGGTATATTTTGCTATTCAGCATGAAGCTGTCTGCTTTATTTCTTCCTTTGAAATCCAAATTTCCAAGTAATCACTTTTAGGAGAGCATTCCTCTGTTTTCAGCTTCATTCTCCGTGGACCATTTATCTGTGATACTGAGCCATTGAGTAACCAGAGCTTATAGCATGAATTCGTCATGCCAGTTTCCATCTTAAAAATAAAAGCCTTCGAGACAGACAAACCCATTTTTAAAATGGGTAAAAGAAAAGAACAGGCATTTCACCTAAGAGGGGAAAAAAAAAAAGAATGGTCTCATAAATTCAACCTCCTAAATAATCAGGAAAATGCAAATTAAAACCACATTGAGGCACCATTTCACACTCCATCAGATTAACAAAGAATTTTAGTCTGACAATGTTGGTGGTGATGAGGATGTGAAGCTACAGAAACTCTCGCCAACAAACTGGTGTAAGGGGGACGTGTCTAAATGGTGAAGCGCTTAGAAAAACAGTTCGTATTACCTAGGAAAGTTGGGGAGCCCTGGTGGCACAGTGGTTAAGAGCTTGCTGCTAACCAAAAGGTTGGCAGTTCGAATCCACCAGCCAGTCCTTGGAAACCCTATGGGGCAGTTCTACTCTGTCCTATAGGGTCGCTATGAGTCAGCATCAACTCTGTGGCAGTGGGTCTGGTACAGTATGGAGAGTGATTTTGTGGCATTAAAAGTTGCAAATTATATACTTTACAATCCTGAAACATCTCTACTCCCCGTTGAAAGTCCTCACATGGCACAAGAGACATACACAAAGAGGTTCATAGCAACATTGTTTATGATAGAGAAAAAGCAAACACCCAACATCCATCAATAGAAGAATGGGTATCTAGACAATGGGCATTCAGATGGAACCAGAGCTACCTGTAAGCAACATGAATGTATCACAAAAATGTAATGCAGAGTAATAGGTCTGCAAATTGCAGGAATGTAGGTACAGTATGGTATCGTTATATAAAGAATAAAAACATGCAAAATAACACTAGTGTATTGTTTATGTGTGCATACATATTTAGTGGGAAAAAAAAGTTTTAATGCACGGGAATGATAAACACCAGGTGCAGAGTAAAGGTTATCTCTGGGATGTGAAGAAGGGAAATGAGATTAGGAAGGGGTACACATGAGGTCCACCACCCATCTGTCAGTTTATTGTGCTGTGTGGCTTGGGTGCTGCTATGATGCTGAAAGCTATGCTAATGGTATTTCAAATACCAATAGGGTTACCCGTGGTGGACAGGTTTCAGTGGAGCTTCCAAACTAAGACTAGGAAGAAAGGCCTGGAATCTACTTCTGAAAATTGGCCACTAAAACTAGTATGGATCACAACAGAATATTGTCCAATACAGTGCTGGCAGATGTGCCCCTAGGTTGGAAGGATCATGAAGATAGACGTAGCAATGATCATGAAGATGATGCAGGACTGGGCAACAGTGTTGCATTCTGTTATGCCTAAGGTTGCCACCAGTCCAGGGTGACTCTGAAGGCAACCAACACCACCACATGGGGCAGTGGTGGGGCTTCAATTACGTCTGTGATGCTTTCGCTCTTGAGTTGGACACTGGGTTACAGGTATTTGTTATATAATCCTCTGTACTTTTTTTTAACGTCTGAAATGTTTCACAATAAAGTAGTACTCATATAATGAAATGAAAATTAAAAATTAAGTGGGTCTCTAGAAACATAATTAATTAAAGGTGCAATCACTTGTTTAATCTTTTTACATTTTTGTTTTTGGCAAAAACAGGATTCCCAAATCAGAACATTTAGTTCTGCAAAACAGAAACAATTTATAATGAGAATATTTGAGTATAATAATTACCCAGTTTGTTTTAGAGACAAAATCACCACTGGAGGAAAAAAAATAAAACATATACCCCCTTCTAAAAAATACATATTTAAAAGAGGGAGATAAAGAAAGCCATCGAATCTGGGAAAGGAAGGACTGATTTTATTCTTTCACCGTATCCTAAACTTTGGGAGGACAATTTCCCACGGCTCAGAGCAGCCCCCGGGCACATGGCATTTGCAAATCCTGGATCCTGGCTGGCTCTGTCAGGAGGCAGAATCACATGTTTGCGCGTGGTTAAGCAGTATGGTCCGGGAAATAGATTTAAACTAGCTTTAGAAAAAGGAAAAGAAGACCTTAGGTGCATCCCACATTTTCCCTCAAGTACATTATACCTTCAAGTCATGTATTTTGCATTCCTCCGAGCTCCAAAACACTTTAAATTGTGTGCATTAATCATTCCATCCCTGGGGGGAATCAGGGGCGACTTGTCCGGTGGCTACACCCCAGGTGAGGACTTGGTCCGGCCAGGATCAAAAGCAGGTGGTTTGAAGGGACCCAGATTCTGTCCCGGAGGCTGCAGGGCTTGGGAACGTTCTCATCCTTCCTGTTACCCACCCACCACAATCTTTGGGTTAAAAGCTCGTGTTCAAAAAACTGGAAAATTCGACCTCCTGACCCCGCGATCTCCACAGTTCCAGTCATCATGTGGGAAATGTAGGCTTACAAGGGCCGAAAGGACCCTCCAGAAGAAGGAATGGAGAGAGAAACTTAAAGGCCAAAGCCTGGGAAGCTTACAAAACCTGAAATTAATAAAGCTCTATAGGGAGGGAGGGAGTATTCTAGCCAAAACAAAGGCTTTCCTTTCACAAAAGAATCCACCGTGGCCTGCTTTTAACTCACAAACTCCCTTCGTGGCCCTAAAACACAATTTGATTGACGAGTTTTTCTACGCTCCCCACATCCCGGCGGAAACCTACTCCTGCCTTCTCACCCCGATGCATGCGCTCAAGACGCTTCCTGGACGAGGAGACCGCGGCCCTGGGGAGGCGGGGCTGGGGGCGGGGCTGTTGGCCCGGGAAGGGCGCGGCGCGTTGCTCAACGTCCTCCAACGCTCTCCCGGCGGGCGGAGGAGGTGTTGGTGAGAGTGAAACTAGTTCACTTGTCAGCCAAGCGAGGGTTTGGCGGAGGAGTGCGGGCATCCAGGCTGAGGCTGCGGAAACCCCAGCGTCAGCCTGGCACATCGGCGTGTGCGCGCCATGTGTGCGCGCTGAATATTTTTGCATTTGTTTAAGGACCTCTAAGAAACAGAGGTAATTCCCAAACCCACCCCCTACCCCCACCCCCAGTGGGTCAGAAGGAATTGCTAATAGGTGCCCCTCCTTTCCATGGACAGTGCTTAAGGACTGAATTGGGAGGGAAGAGATCACCGAAAGGCTGCCTTGGCTCTAGGCCCTGCCTGGGGAGAGGCCTGGAAGCTTCTATCCGAGGGCACGGGAGTGAAGCCCACTTCACCTTCAGCTGGGCCAAAAATTGCAGCCTACTTTTGGGCCCAGCTTTCCCTGTAACTAAAAGAACGACATCTAACTTTAAATATCACTACACTGTTTTCTAGTAAATAATAGGCGGATCTTAGCTTCGGAATTAAATTCAACACTTACTCCTCCTGGGCACCATGCTAGGCCAAAAAAACACACCAAAGCAGTTGCTGTCTGAGTCATGGAGACCCCATGTGTGTCAGTAGAACTGTGCTCCATAGGGTTTTCAATGAATGATTTTTTTGGAATTAGATTGCCAGGCCTTTCTTCCAAGGCACCTCTAGAGTGGACTTGAACTTCCAACCTTTCCCTTAGCAGCTGAGCATGGTTAAAGTTTGCCCCACCTAGGGACTCCCCACGCTAGTCACCTCCACATAAATTACTAATTGGATCGTCACACAGCGGAATGAGGTGGCTGTTAGATAAGGAAAAGGCTTATGTCCGCTATTTGTATAAAGTCACACGGGCTAGCTTATTGCAGTGCGAGATATTTAAACCCCAAGTTTCAATAGTATTTAATATAGAAGTGACTTCACCCTTGACCTATTATTCTCCTCTCAGACCATTTCTCAGGCACCATTTTCATTTCCTTCTTTTCCTACTTTTCCTGTCTCCTTCTTGAGAGGAGGATGGATTCAAGGCCTTTGAGCAGGGGAAATTGTATCCACTAGAAAGGATAAGGGCAGAGCAGGGGGCTTCCGCGCTTCTCTTGCCAAGTTAATAGGGCCAGGGAACCAGCCGGATCGGGTCTGGACACGCTTTTCTGTTGTGCTGCTCACGGGATTTTTTTTGTCACTGTGACTTCAGTGATCTTTGTGCCCCTGAAGGCAAGCAGCACACCTGGATCATAAAGCTTCAAATGAGTGAGTTCAAAGTTTTATTTTGTACTTTTAAAGCCCTCAGTAAATTAGGGCAAAGGTAGTTGGAATCCAGCCTCCTGCCCTGGCGTTCCTCTGGAATTATTAGGGCTGGCTAAGCAATCTGCTGTTGAGAACGCAAGAGTAATGAGGCCTGGGTGGAGGGATCCAGGGCTTGTTTGTGGAACTTTCTTCTTCTCTGTGGCATATGCCAAGCCTCTTAGGAGCAATCCTGCAAGCTTGCCACCAGAGCGCCCAGGTGTGGAGCTGCCTTTGTTATGCAAGTCCCCGAACACAAAGCGCCCTACCCAGTACTCCTGGCCAGCGCAGGAAGGAGGAAATGGAACACTGTGAATACCAGGTGTCAGGCTCGGGATGCCTCTTCCCTCCCTCCACCTCACCTCCACCTCCATCATCTTCCTTCAGCTAGCTAATACTCAAAGTGAAGTAAGGCTTCAGGGCTCTGCCGGCAAACTGAATAGTCTTTAGGAGTAAAGTGATACAGTCAGACTGAACATTCTAAACAAATCTAAGTTGATCCTAGAGAAAGCAATTCATTCCTACTGTTCTCTGTCTCCCTCCTCTTTATGTTGAATCATATTTTGTCCTGGCTCTCTAATGTTTGTACAGTTCCAGCAATACGCTGTTTCTTTCTAAGACTCTTAAAAATCGTAGTATCTGGGACAGTCAGCAATTCCTGTGTACCTGTGTGTCCCCTGCTGCTCTAGCAACTACTGTGCTTTTGAATTGGGGCTGCAGAGATGACATTGCCCTTGCTTCCAGGTGGTGCTGGCTGCTTCCCCAGAGAGAACTCAGAGACCCAGGGACAGCGTATGTGTGTCGGAGACGCAGGCCCTTAACTTAAGACCAACAGAAGGAAGGTCTCAAAAGGTGGCTTCATTCCAAACCCCTGAGAGACCCCCATAATCACACCAAAATCCCGTTCTAGAAGCTCTGCGCCCTCAGATCACGTTCTCAATGTTAAGAGATGAAAAATCAAACTCACGACAATATCCACAACTGAAGTAGCTGGGAACCCAAACTTTGGAAGGATCAGCCCCTGTAGAATGAGCTTTTTTATTTCATTAATGCCTCGCTTTTGAATAAGGTTGGAACTTAGAAACAAGAGAGGCTTTCTTCCAGAAAGAAAACAATAAGGGAAAGTGAACCAGTCTCCAAACGTAAAGGAATCTTTCTCACTTTGCTTTATAAAGTGATCCAAACCTACAGGAAGTGAGACCCAAGAGATAGATAAGCCCAAACTAATGAGGACATCATGCTGTCAGCTCCATGGGGTTTGAAAAGATCTGGAAATGGCTCCATTACTCAGGACTCGCCAAGACATTCTCCAGTGCTCTTCATGGTAACACCAGCTGCTTCTCTACCTTCTGGCTCCTGTTATTTACTAGAGGGTATTCTGCATACGGGGAGGGATCCCTTCCTAGGCTGTTCCACACAGTGGTCGTTTTTATAGCACTTTATCTCTGTGGTCCCCAAAGTATTTTTACAGGAGAATCTAAATCCACCTATTATTATGGGAAGAGTACAAACCACCATGAAATGAGAAAATCCTTTGGCTGAAATAATTTATCCTTTATTTCACAAAGTCTCTCAGTAACAGTGAACCTATCCAGGTGGTAAATAGATTCAAAGACACGGGGAAAATGACCCAAAGACTACATTGTGGTTTTACTCTTTCATCGCGTGTCAGCTTAGAAAGTCAATGGTGTTCAAAGTGGGACAATCTTGCTTTCTTAAAAATCAACACTGATACGTGTCCTTAAAAAAATTAAATTAAAAAACAACTTTTATATACTTAAGTAATGATTCAAAAAAAAAAGAATTCATTGTAAGCAGCAGGCCAATGGGCCATTCATAGAATAAGAGCTTGATGAATTAGACAGAAGGGGAACGTCGAGGAGTTAATCTAGGTTACTGATTGCTCCTTTTCTCAAAGTTCTTTTTGGCAAAGATTAAATTGTGCCAAATATCTATCAGTTTTATGACGACAAGATCATCAGACTTGTTTCATTAAATGCTCTCCCTTCTCTTACAGCTGTCTAAACAGGATTTTCCCATTTAGCGCCCTATCATCCAGAGTTACGATTATGCCATAACTTAGGAGATCCCTTGTCTCAAATATTAATATTTGTATAGTTATTAAAGTATTTGACGATTTGTACAGGGATGTGTAAAATGAAATATAGTCTGTCATTTGCAGTGTTAGAAAAGATTATTTTCAAGCCTTTGGTTTTTGCTGGAACAACTTCTAAGGTGGCTTCTATTTTAAGTGGGTATGTGTAATTCTGAAACACTTTTTTCAATGAGAGCATTCAAACAAAGCCTTTGACATTATATAGTGCAGTGGTTTTCAGACTACATTTATCTAAGGACTTCTGTCCTAACAAAATATTAAATCGAGGCCAAATAAAGAAAACAGATAAAAACTGAGGTGTTGAGGGGACAGTTAAGGAGCAAGCTTTAGTCCCCTCAACCCTCTCAGTAGCCCCCAAAGCACCTTTGAGGAACATTGGGGTTCTAGGAAGTTTGAAAGCCAGTGTAGTATTGTAAGGCTTAATAAAAAGAAAACAAGAGGCACTGTTTTAGATGCCATATCTTTTCCTTGCCACCCTGTGTGTTTCTGTGTGTGTGTGTGTGTGTGTGTGAGAGAGAGAGAGAGAGAGAGAGAAAATTAATTAATATCTAGTTCTTATCTTTATAATTCTGACTGTCAAGCTATAGCTTTTGTGGCATTTTGTGGCATTTTATGACAGTGCAGACGGACTCTGTGTTTATGGCTTTCCAATGCAATATATATATATTTTTTATCCCAGCAGTATAGGATGCTAGACCAAAATGCATGTAACCCGAATGACGAAAAGCTCAAAATTATTTAGATAAATATTTCTGTTATTTTCTAAAATAAGCGTAAGTTCTCAGAAAATGATTGTCAAATTATGATTGGGACCATAGCAACCTTGATTTTCTCAGTTGAGAGCACTGAGGTCCTGTAGGTCGAGGGACTTAACCAAGGTCCCACTGGTGCATTCCAGACCACAACACAATTGTCTTGCTCCCGAGTCACATGTTTTGTCCCCTACTCTGTGTCTGCACTGAATGGATTAATACGAAAATCTTACAACTTGAAAATACAAAATTTAATTATTGATTGACATCAGTTGAATATTACTACATTTTTTTAAACTAGTCTGATCATGTTTCATAGTCAAGAAGCACAGCTTGTGTTGGATGGAAAATGAGGTAAGCATCCTTAAGCAAAGGTTGTCACCCTTGAAAGGATTTCAGGGTTAAATCTGTAGAAGGCCACCCCATATGTGCAGAGTAGTTTTCAAGGCTGTGAACTTTTGGAAGCAGATCACCAGGTCTGTCTTCTGAGGCACTTCTGGGTGGATTTGAACTGCCAACTTTTCAAATAGTAGTCACCTACTTAACTGTGCCACCCAGGTACTCCATATAGAAGAGCATACAGGCAATCAAAGAGTAATAAGGTACACAAAGCATTCGTGCCTTTTTGTAAAGCAGAGGTTACATAAAGCACACTAGAAATCAGTGGCCCTGGAGTTGACCCCAAATCATGGCGACCCCATGTGTGTCAGAGTAGAACTCCATAGGGTTTTCTTTTTTTTTCCTCTCTCTCTCTCTCTAAATTTTATTTTATTTTTTTTAGTTGTTGTTATTGGGAATATACACAGCAAAACATACACCAGTTCAGTAGTTTCTACATGTACCATTTAGTGACATTGATTACATTCTTCAGTTGTACAACTATTTTCACCCCCCTTTTCTGAGTTGTTCCTCCCTCATTAACATAAAGTCACTGAGGTTCCCATCCAATCTTTTGAGTTGCTATTGTCAATTTGATCCCCCATAGATAATTCTTAAAACAGTATAATGCTCAAGGCAGACCTTTTTTACTACTCAAGTTAAACTATTGTTCGGTTTCAAGAAGACTTCAGGGGATATTTTTGGTTCCAGGTTCAAAGATTATCTCAGGGCAGTAGTTTCAGGGGTTCATCCACCCTCCACGGCTCCAGAAAACTTAGAATCCATGAAAATTTGAAATTCTATTCTGCATTTTCCCCCTCTTGGTCAGGATTCTTCTATGGAATCTTTGATCAAAATGTTCAGTAATGGTAGCCATGCACCATCTAGTTCTTCAGGTCTCACAGCAAAGGAGGAAGTTGTTCATGGAGGCCATATCTTCCTCCTATTCCTGACTCTCTTTCTTCCTCTGTTGTTCCAGATGAATAGAGACCAATTGTTGGGCCTTGGATAGCCACTTGCAAGCCTTTAAGACTCTAGGCTGTCTGCAATGAACTAGGACGTAGAACAGAACACTAAACATGTTATTAGGCCAACTAACTGGGATGCCCCCATAAAACCATGACCCTAAACCTCTCCAAACCAAGGAACCAAATCCCATGAGGGGTTTGGTTATATATAAGCTACTCTTTTTTGTGTGTGTCATTGTTGTAACTATATCTGTCCAACAACTTTTGCCAATTCAACATTTTACAGGTGTACAACTTATTGACAGCAAATAATCAGCTGTGCAAACTTACCCTTAATCAATACAATTTTCCATCACTATTAAACCCAACCCCTACCCCCATCCCCACCCCTGTTTCCCCCTCCTTCTGGCTCCTGGCAACCACTAATAAACTTCAGTCTCTATACATTTGCCTTTTCTTGTCTTTTTGTGTAAGTGAGGTCATACAACACTCATCCTTTTGTAAGTGGCTTATTGCTCAGCATAATGTCTTCAAGCTCCATCCACACTGTAGCATGTATCAAGACTTCATTTCTCCTACTGGCTGAGTAGTATTCCGCTGTATGTATGTACCACATTTTGTTTATCCACTCATCTCTTGATGGGCATTTAGGTTGTTTCCACCTTTTGGCTATTGTGAATAGTGCTGCAATGAACGTTGGTTTACAAGTCTCTTTTTGAGGCTCTGCTTTCAAGTCTGGGTCATACAGTAGTTCTATTTTTAGTTTTTTGAGAAATCACCACACTATTTTCCACAGCAGCTGTATCATTTTGCATTCCCACTAGCAGTGGATAAGGGTTTCAATTTCCCCACATCATCACCAACATTTGTTATTTTCTTTTTTCATTTTTGTTTTTTTATCTTAGCCATCCTGGTAGGAGTGAAATGGTATCTCATTGTGCTTTTGATTTGCATCTCTATGATGGCTCATGATGCTGAGCATCTTTTCATGTGTTTGGTGGCCATTTGAATGTCCTCTTTTGTGAAATGTCTGTTCAAGTCCTTTGCCCATGTTACGATTGGGTTATTTGTCTTTTTGTTGTTAAGTTGTCGAAGTTTATATATATATTTTGGTTATTAGATTCTTGTCCGATATATGGTTTCTGAAGATATTCTCCCAGTTAGTAGTTTGTCTTTTCACTTTTCTGGTAAAGTCTTTTGATGAACAGAAGTTTTTAATTTTTATGAAATCCTATTGATTTATTTTGTCTTTTGCTGTTTGTGCTTTTGTTATTAGATAATACATTGGTGAAAGGTAGGCCTACAGCATTGCCCCTGCTTGTTCTTCTAAGAATTTTATGGTTTTAGTTTGCTCATTTAGGTACTTAATCCATTTTGAATTTGTTTTTGTGTATAGTGTGAGGCAAGGATCCTGTTTCATTTTTCTGCATGTGGAAATTCAATTTTCCCAGCACCATTTATTGAAGAAACTCTTCTTTTCCCATCAAATGGATTTAGCACCCTTGTCAAAAATCAGTTGACCATATATGTGTGGGTTTATTTCTAGACTGTGAATTCCATTCCATTGGTCTATGTGTCTGTTGTTATACCAGTACCAGGCTGTTTCGATTACTGTAACTAATATGTTTTAAAATTAGGAAGTATGAGTCCTCCTACTTTGTTCTTCTCTTTCAGCATTGTTTTAGCTATTCGGGGCCTCTTGCCTTTCCATATAAAGTTAAGGATTGGTTTTTCTATTTCCATAAAGAGGCTATTGGAATTTTGTGTTGAATCTATAGATTGCTTTAGGTAGTATTGACATCTTAACAATATTAAGTCTTCCAATCCATGAACATGGAACATCTTTCCATTTATTTAGGTCTTCTTTAATCTCTTTCAGCAATGTTTTACAGTTTTCATTGTATAAGTCCTTCACATCCCTGGTTAAATTTATTTCTAGATATTTTATTCTCTTAGATGTTATTGTAAACGGAATTGTTTCCCTAATTTCCCTTTCAGAGTTCTCATTGCTGGTGTATAGAAACTCAACTGATTTTGTCTATCGACCTTGTACCCTGCAATTTTGCTTAAATCCTCTTTTAGCTCAAGAAGTTTTCTTGTGGACTCTTTGGGATTTTCTATATATAGGATCATATCATCTGCGAGTAGAGATAATTTTACTTCTTCTTTTCCGATCTTTTATTTCTTTTTCTTGTTTTATTGCTGTGGCTAGGACTTCTAATGCAATATTGAATAGAAGTGGTGAGAACAGGCACCCTTGTATTATTCCCAGTTTCAAGGGGAAAGCTCTCAGTCTTTCTCCATGAGGTACAATGTGGTCTGTTGGTATTCTGTATATGCCCTGAATCATACTGAGAAATTTCCCTTCTATCCAGTCTCCTTTAGGGTTTTCATCAAGAAAGGGTATTGGATTTTATCAAATGCTTTTTCTGTATCCATAGAGATGATCATGTGGTTCTTTTCCTTTGTTCTATTGATGTGGTATATTACATCGACTGATTTTCTAATATTGAGCCATCCCTGCATTCCTGGAATAAAGTCCACTTTGTCATGGTGTATGACTCTTTTAATATGCTGTTGGATTCTGTTCACTAGTATTTTGTTGAAGATTTTTGCATCTATATTCATAAGAGATACTGGTCTGTAGTTTTCTTTTCTTGTGTTCTTTGCATGGTTTTGGTATCAGGGTTATATCTGCTTCATAGAATGAATGAGGGAGTATTCCTTCCTTCTTTATCTCTTGGAAGAATTTAAACAGTATTGGTGTCAATTCTTCTGTAAATGTTTGGTAGAGTTCCCCAATGAAGCCATCTGGTCCAGGACTTTTTTTTGTTAGGAAGTTTTTGATCACTGATTTGTTCTCTTCAGTTATTATGGGTCTGTTGAGACTTTTTATTTCCTCTTGAGTCAGTTTGGGTAAGTTGTGCACTTCTAATAATTTGTCCATTTCATCTAGGTTATCCAGTTTGTTGCCATACATGTGTTCATAATATTCTGTTATAATTCTCTTTATTTCTGTCAGGTCAGTTGTCTCCATAGGATTTTCAATGGCTGATTTTTCAGAAGTAGGTTGCCAGGACTTTCTTCTGAGGCACCTCTGGGTGGACCTGAGTCTCCAATATTTTGGTTAGCAGCCAACCTCATTAATCATTTCCACTGCCCAGGAACTCCTTATGTAAGTGTGTTGTTGTTGCTGTTAGGTGCTGTTGCGTTGGTTCTGACTCATAGCAACCCTACAGGCATATAAGTAGACAAATTAGTTAATAGCAGGCTCATATGGGACGGTTGAAACTTTAGAAGAGTCTGTGTTACTTACCTGCCGTTGGAGAACAGGTTTCACACCTAACTCCTTGAGAAGAAGCTGGGGAGAGAGGATCTCAGAAATTGACCTTCTCATAACTCATAGAGCATTCACTCTCACACTGGATGTGAAGGACTGTGATTTTGGCCTGTATTGCTTATGTATGAAAGAAGTATGGGAGATTGGTGTGGCTTGTAACTCGTATGAGAGTATTTGATCATATGGCTCATAAATTTCCAAATGACATGATCTGACACCTTCTTTATAAATCACATTTCTTCAAGCACATCATTCTCTAATGCAGGCCAACTTGGAATTGTTTAAGTTTCTTTTTGAGCTTTCAGGAGAAATACTAGAGAGGGATTTGCTGTGAACCAAAATTAATATGCTAATTTCCATTTTTGGCTTTTGGCAGCTTTGTTTGCTGGGGAACATTAGCCCCTGTAATGTTAGTCATTGTATGCCTAATTGTATATATAGTTATATTACATGCATTTCAATGTTTGTAAATGCAAATACTTTAGAGTGAAAAACCACCACAGGATTAAATGAGGGTCGGGACAAGTGGGCGAGTCTGTAGGTGTGGCCACCCAGTCCTGCTGATGGCCAGTGGCCAGCCAGGGGCTTGAGTTACTCTACTGTTCGGCAAATGGAGTATGCTTATCTTTGTAAAAACATTTGGGTTACTTTGGGCAGTGATAATGCATGTTATCTAGTTTATTCAGATTGCATTAACCAGTATGGCCTTGGTTTTAAAATTATATTGTCTACAATACTTAAAGGTTCCTCAGAAAAAGCTAAAAGGAAAAAAAAAAATGCCTATTGTATATTGGCACAGTGGTTAAGAGCTTGGCTGCCAACCAAAAGGTCAGCCGTTTGAATCCACCAGCTATTCCTTGGAAATCCTATGGGGCAGTTCTACTCTGTTCTATAGGGTTGCTGTTGAGTCAGAATTGCCTCGATGGCAACCAGTTTGGTTTTTTTATTGTATATTACATAATACTCATTCAACCTATATCACAAGGTTGAAGGTCAAATAAATTTTAAAAATTGTAAAGGAGTTTGCAGACTCTGAAGAACTATTCATATCTCTTGATATAGATATGTATTTGAATTACATTTTAGCATTGAACTAAACACAGAGTTCAGATGATCTCTTCAACCATGAAAACATGACACTATTTGTTTAACAGCTTTCTCGAAGTATAATTTACATACCATAAAATCCACTCGTTGTGAGCATATAGCTCAATGCTTTATAGTAAGCTTATAAGGTTGTGCAACCATTGCCTGAATCTAGTTTTTAGGACACTTCTATGAACCCAGGAGCCCTGGTGGTGTAGTGGTTAAGAGCTCAGCTGCTCACCAAAAGGTTGGCAGTTCAAATCCACCAGCTGCTCCTTGGAAACCCTGCGGGGCAGTTCTACTCTGTCCTCAGGGTTGCTGTGAGTTGGCACCTAACAACAACAACAGAAGAACTCAGGAGCCCTGGTGGTGCAGTGGTTAAGCACTCAGCTGCTAACTGAAAGGTCAGCGGTCGAACCTACCAATGGCTCCGTGGGAGAGAGATGTGTCAGTCTGCTTCCGTAAAGGTTACAGTCTTGGAAACCCTATGGAGCAGTTCCGCTCTGTCGCTCTGTGTCAGAATCGTCTCTATGGCAATGGGTTTGGTTTGGTTTTTCTGACCCCAGAAGTTTCCTCAAGCTCACCTACGGTTAATCCCTGCTCCCACCCCCAGCCCCAGGGAAATCAGTGATGTGCTTTCTGTCTCTATAAATTTGCTGTTTCTGGACACTGCATAAAGTAGTCTTTTGAGGCTGCTTCTCTCATGTAGTGTAGTGTTTCTGAGATTCTTCCATGTCGTAACACGTATCAGTATGTGGTGTCAGTTTATTACTGAGTAGTATCCCGTTGTATAGATATACTCATTTTGTTTTCTCATTTACCATTGGATGGGCATTTGGATTATTTCAGGGTTTTTTGGCCGTTATGAATAATGCTGCTATGAACGTTCAGATACATATCTTTGTTTGGACATATGTTTTCCTTTCTCTTGGGTACATTCCTAGGAGTTTTATGGTAACCTTATGTTTAACGTTCTAAGAAGCTGTCAATCTGTTATCCAAAGTGGCTGTATCATTTTACAGTTCTACCAGAAATGTATGCAAATTCCAGTTTCTCCACATCCTTGCCAACACTTGATATTGCCTTTTTTGTTATAGTCATCCTCATGGGTGTGTAGTGGAGTCCCTGGGTGGTGCAAACAGTTCAGCGCTCTGCCACTAACCGAAAGATTGGCAGTTCAAACCCACCCAGAGGTGCCAGGGAGGACAGGCCTGGTGATCTGCTTCCAAAATGTCACAGCCTTGAAAACCCTATGGAGCAGTCCTACTCTGCACACACGGGGTCACCATGAGTCAGAATTGAGTTAGCTGCAACTAACGACAGTGACTACTGATGTTGAGCATATTACCGTGTGTTATTAGCCATTACACACCTTCTTTGTTGAAATGTCTATTCAAGTCTTTTGCTCATTTTTTAATTGAGATGATTGTCTTATCATTGAGTTGGATGTTTGTTTTTTTACCACTAAATGGCACTTCCAACCTTACACTGACTTCGGGCCTCTCCTGTCCTGTTGTCTTCCCCGTTCCTTACCTTCTCTACTGTTGTTTAACTTTTAGTGTAAATATATTTTCTTTCCCCAAATTGATTTTTAAGTCCCCTCAAGAAAAAGAGCATTTTTACATCATTTTTTTTTTGTATTCCAAGCCTAGCAAAATACTCTGAAGATAATACATCCTCAATAAATATTTGTTACCTAAGTGATAAAAAGCACCTCGCCTTTATGTAAATATTGTCAGCATACTTGGTATCATTTTTTAGTAAGTCAGATTGAATTTTGTTTCTTTATTATTTATTTTGTACATCAGAGGTTTTAGTTTTAAGTGCATTTTTGAAAAGCATATAAGCTTGTACAAATAAATTTAATTCTCGGAAAAAAATGGTAGTTAATATATTTAAATAAAATAAATTCCAATTTCTAGACATTACTTTTTTTCTTCAAATGTCCCTGAGTACCTTAACAAAAATAGCAAAAACATAATTAATCAGAAATGGCAACTCTTTCAAGTGTACCCAGGAGTAAGGGGAAAGCAAACCCGCCACCTCACCTGTCACCAACACTGTAGACCCAAAATTAAAAAGATCAAATTATAAATATAAACTTATTTATGTATAAACCTGAATGTAAAACAAAAAAACAACTTCCCCTATAACTAGTAAATGACAGGAAAAATAAAAACTTCTGAGCCTCGCCTGGAGGCATGCCAAAGATATACACTTGAGAATACTTTAAGGTAATTAGCATTTTTGTCTCTGTATCAGTAAAAATAGGCTTTCACCTGCTACTAATTTTCTTTGGGTTACGGAGATCATTGTACGAATGAAGGGCTGTTAAAGGCCATTTAGATTGTGCAAACAGAGGCACAAATTAGAGAGGGCATGTTAATAAAGAAAGGGGGCTTATGAGTGCTCAATTATGAGCCCAGAACCTGTTTCTATTTTAGGGACATAGAAAACACATCAATCTTGCTTTTAGAATATTTTCAATTAAAATGAACAGCACATGGCACACCAGAGCCGGCAGAGGCAGCAGCCATGTGAATTTTGAATGATTTTTACATACCATCTTAGTTTCAAAGCTGATATAGGGATAATGGACTGAAATATAATTTGAGATCCCAGAAGACCAAGGTCCCTGAGCCGCATAAGAAATTCTAAAGGAGAAGAAATATAAAACTGGACCATCTGTTTCACTCTGCAACATGCAACCTTTCGAGTAGAAATTTTGGAGGAGGATGCTGTTTAAAACCTAAACAGGAATGAAATACAGTCCACTGACTCACAACATATCATTACCTTTCTCTCTCCTAAGCATCATCAATCCGTCTGCGAGCCTAGCTCCACATGTGAGAAACAGAGCATGACGTCAGCTGCACAGAGCCGTCACTTCTCCTCCCCACATGGAGACAGTAGTGGGCAGATTACTCTCCGGCCCTACCCTTACCTAATTGGAGTAAGCAAAGGGAGGCGTCCAAGCTGCACAATCAAGTGTTTGGGGAACTTAATTATAGTTTGCATATGCAGCTCTATGCATAAGCCTAGTTTGACCCGTGCTATAGCTGCTACCTCCAGGTGCCTAGTATCATGTTTTGATGCATATTTATGAAAACAATCCAAGTTATTGTCCCTAATGCTACCTTTTCCCCTACGTGAGATACCTATTTTAGAATTATAGCTAACCAGGTAGCCAGTGTTCACATAATGTCCACAGAGTGGAAACGCAGGAAGTAAAACAGTAAAGGGTAGCAAGAAAAGAATGCCTTTAGTCTCCAAGTAGAAAAACCATTCCCCCGCAAAGCCATTTAGTAAGCCCAGTGCGGAACTCCTGCAAACCGTGATTGTATTGGGTTTTTGGTCTTTCTTTTTCAGATGGCGTTAGTCCTCTCTCTTGAAACCTTTGTAACTATTAAGGCTGAAGTGCCATTTAAAGAAAAAGGAAGGCAAAGAAATGAGCTAGAGGAAGCCATGGTGAGTCATTTGTCAATGTATCCTTTCTTGAGCTCATTGGGGAAGCAGGCTTTAGGGTGGTGGGATCATAGGCTTTATTTTGAATTTGTCCGTTATAACCTTAAAGCTTTCTTCAAGGGAGATACATAGGCTTCATGTCTGATATATAACGTCTGTTGCTATGGAAAGGTTTGTACTTAACCATATTACAGCATTCTGCTAGGAGCAAGGAAACCGGGATATCAGTTCATTTTTTTTCTAAAAACCGTATGTTTTATGGGATAGAACAAAACAAAAAAAAAACACAAAAACATGTACACCACACTCTTCAGACATTAGAAAAAGTGTTATAGGCCTTTTTTACATTGTATGCATCGAGAGCTATTCTGCATTCTAAGATCCTTAGTAGCCCTCTTACTACAGAAGTTGGTAATAATGCAATATGTCACTTATTTACAGTATCTTACTTAAACTCTTCTGATATTTCCACCTCTAAATGCATTTCCATGTTGCTCTTCTCATTTCCACCTGAATATCTGTTATTGGCTCCAAAAGAGATCTGTCCTTTTGGCATATTATCTAATGCCCTGTCCTTGAGGAACAATTTCAACACAATACGATTGTACTATGAATACTTACGGTTAGTAGTAAGGAATGGAAAGGTGGAGGCTACCTTAATATTAAAATCTTGAATTTTCTAGAAACAATACAATTACTCAGTCTAAGGTTTTTCAGCATTCACATTTTTCTTTCTATTAAACTTTGAGAAGTATTGTTTGTTTCTTAACATTAGCATATTGTATGGTGCAAACTCCTACACTTACTTGTATTGAAGGAGGCAGGAATGTGTGGTGGTTAAGAGCTTGGCTGGACTCCAGAGTTAGACTGCCAGGGTTGGTAGCCTAGCTCTACCATTTATAAGCTGTGTAAACTTAGGTAGGCTTCTTAACCTCTCTGTGCCTGTTTCCACATGTATAACGTTGGGGTAATAATAGTACCAACTTCATAGACATGAGGTGGGAATTAAATGAGAAAGTCCTGGTGTAAAGCACTTAGAATAGTGCCTGGCGCACAGTTGGTACACAGCCAGCGTTATTTATTACATTGCTGCATATCTTCATCATCCTACAGTTTTTAGTCTTGCCTTCTTTCCATGATTATACAGCCTCTTCTCTTATCTCAGAGCCCTGGTGGCACGGTGGTTAAGAGCTACAACTGCTAAACAAAAGGTTGGCGGTTCAAATCCGTCAGCTGCTCCTCGGAAACCCTAAGGAACAGTTCTACTCTGTCCTATAGAGTTGCTATGAGTCAAAATCGACTCCACGGCAATGGGTTTGGTTTTTTTGGTTTTCTCTTACCTAAGATGGTAGAATCTGGGTAGTTTGGAAGGATGTTTGAAAAATATGTGAAATTTTTGCCCACTCCCCCACTAAAAGCTCCTTTTTGGTTCTAGGTGATGTAAGTGTAGAATAATTTGTATAGGTATATATGTTTTATATATGTTCTTAAATTCTCTATTAACACCACTTAGTATAGCAAATCCTCCTTATCAGCAATCTCCACGTTATTAAATGTAGACAGTTTGAAAATAACTTGGATAATGAAATCCAACATATGCAGGACTTTACCAGCATCCAAAATATAATAAACGTAGACGTACAGAAAAAAGACAAAGAATTCGTTTTGCACTTATCCAAACAGCAGTTCATAACGACCCTATGTGTGCAGGGTAGGACTGCTCTGTAGAGTTTTCAAGGCTGTGACCTTTTGGAAGCAGATTGCCAGGCCTTTCTCCTGAGGCACCTCAGGGTGGGTTCCATCCACCAACCTTCAGGTTAGTAGTTGAGTGCGTAACCATTTGTGCCACTCGGAGACTCTTGGAACCACTATGAGTTGGCCTGTTTTCTTTACTCGGAACATAATGTGGTATTGTCAAATCAGTCTGGCTACAATTGCATGGAATTTTTTGTTCTTTAAAGGGCTTGTGTTTTTTATTTTGTTTTCTTTTTTGATCTATCTTTTCTTTATATACTATCTCTAGTGAGGTCAGATTCCCCTGTAAATATTATATAATTTATTCCCATAACATCTCTAAGAGATAGGGTGCATTTGTCTTTATTATTAGCATCTGGTGTTAGGAGATTCACATTACCTTTTTGGAAATCACCAGAAATAAATCTCATGTAGACACTAATGGAAAATATAATAGAAGATAAATACAGGTATGTCTGCAAATGAAGATATTTTCCCACCTTTGAAATCTGTTGACTAAAAAGATAAAAAGTGGAACAACTTATGATGATTGAGTAGTAATGAAAAGCAGCATTTAATCTAAATCTCTCCTTCCCATGATTACAGCATGCTAAATATTACTCAGTACTAGGGAGTCAACTGATGAGCTATGTAAATGTTTTCCAATAAAATTAAATAGATTAGATTTGGGAAGAGAATGCTAATAGTTCAAAGGCATTTAAGGAGTCTTCTTTTAAAACTTTTCAGAAAAATATAATTTAAGATTGTGTTACACATAAAATGATACTCGTGAAGAGTGTGCTTCTTAGCTCAAGTAGATACATGAGACTAAATGGGCAGCTCCTGTCCAGAGGAGAGATGAGAAGGCAGAGAGGGTCAGGAGCTGGCTGAATGGACATGGGAAATCAGGGGTGGAAAGGAGGAATGTGCTGTCACAGTATAGGGAGAGCAATTAGGGTCACATAACAATGTATGTATAAATTTTTGTATGAGAGACTAACTTGAATTGTAAACTTTCACTTAAACTACAATAATAAAATAATATAAGATTGTGTCACAGTCTCACCAGCCCCAGCAGAGTAAACTCCACTGTTTCCATATTGGTAGACTGTGCAGAGGCAGCCATGATGTTGGAGAAGTTCTTGTCGTCTGTGGTCCTTCATTGTTAATTCTTTTCATGTATTTTGCCTGCTGCTTTGTTTTGGTTGTCAAAGTTTGTTACTGAGACAAGACCAAGATCATGCTACTCTGACAGTCACAGATTGACTTGGCATGACACACCATGAGGTGAGTCTAATTGCTCTTAATATTGGAAGGACGAATAATCCTATGAAGAAGAACAGTTATAGAAAAAAATAAGTAAGTGGAGGCAAGTCTAGATTACATGAAAGAAGGACAGCTTGATGAGGGGAAACCCATTAACCTGAAAGGAAATAGTTCTTTGCTTCTAATTTAGCAGTTGTGAGCAAGACTGCAATTTATACTAAACAGAAATGGAAACCATTTTTCTGACTCATTTATAGATTTAAATATTAAGTTTTCTTATTTGTGGAAAAAGAGACCCTAGTGTAATTCCTGATTGTTAGTAGGCTATCAAAATGCCATGTTAAGTGGGTTTATGGGGAAACTTTCTTCTTGTTCCTGAGGTATTATTAGTGAGTCAAAAGAGGTAAGTCTACATTAGTTCTAGAATGCTTTTACTCTGAGCTAGTGCTTCTCCAACTTGAGCATGCCTACACATCACCAGGGGATCTTGATAAATTGCAGATTCTGGTTCAGTAGTTCTGGACTGGGGCCTGAGATGCTGCATTTCTAAAATTCTCCCAGGAGATTCCTAAGCTGCTGATTGGGGACGATTCTGTAAGAGGCAAGGCTCCAAACAAATGTTTTAAAAAGAAATCTGCATAATTACGGTGTAACTTGCTTGTCAAAGTTGAGGTCAAGGCAGGCTTTTGACCATGCTGTGGAATACCTGAATGGGGAGGCTCCCCAGTCTTATATACAACCAGATGCCACCTCTATGCTCTGGGTAACAGACGTATTAAGACAGTGATAACATCCGGGGGTTCTGTTATCAAAGCCATGGTCTCCCATGTAGGCTTATCATTTCAGAAGATTAAAGGTCATAACAAAACCAAAACCACTTGCCCTGTAAAGGGAAATGGAGAGAGTGAGCAAATTTAAAGCTTCAAGGACTCATTTAAGGCGAACGTGAATCACCAATAAGGCTGAAGCTATCCTAGAACATTCAGGAAAGGTAGGAGGTCTTCTGGTTCCTGTTTGAGCTTTGCTAGTGGCCTCCTTCAATACCGCCTTCTCTTCATAGTTACTAGATGACCGCAGGAAACACGGAAATATTCTGCTGTACAAAGGACTTCATTCTTGATTTCACAAAGCCTTAGTAAGAGGGACAATTATGCTTCTCCTGCTTCATCCTCCCTAGCCTAAGTTGTTAGGAGACACTGCAAGGGTCTCACAGCCTACACAGCTTATCCACTCGGTCTGTGCCCAGGACATGCTGCTTACTGGTGGTTACGTACTGGTAAGATCATCTGACTCCGTGCAGCATGAAGTCTGTTGTTGTGGGCTCTTGAATGTATTCATCGTAATCAGACCTCGGATAGCTGACTAGCAGGGCAAACATTGAATTACTCTGAATAATTAAGAGTGCATTTGAGTCAGGAAAGTTTTAAATGGGGAAAATGGATTTCAGAAACTTTACTGTATGTTTAATACTCAGAATTTTGGGTGATCACAAGCTATCATTTATTACGTATCTGTTAAGTAGGTAAATAAAAAAAACCAAACTCGTTGCCGTCGAGTTGATTCTGACTCACAGCAACCCTAAAGGACAGAGTAGAATTGCCCTATAGGGTTTACAAGGAGCGGCTGGTGAATTCAAACTGCTGACCTTTTGGTTAGCAGCTGAGCGCATTAACCTCCTGTACCACACAGGGACACACACGCATATATATTTATATATCTACATTTGTTGTCTCTAAAACCATGAATCTATATACATAACATACTGATATCATTAAGTCTGGACATAAGATCTCTGATGAGAGTTTCATCACGTTACTGAAGGTTACTTATTTAAAAATAATTTATTCCCCTACCAACGACAATAAAGGAGCTCTGGTGGCACAGTGGTTATAGCGCTCGACTGCTAACCAAAAGGTGGGCGGTTCAAAACCACCAGTGGCTCCACAGGAGAAAGATGTGGCAGTCTGCTTCTGTAAAGATTTACAGCCTTGGAAACCCTATGGGGTCGCTATGAGTTGAAATCGACTCGATGGCAGTGGCTTTGGTTTGTTACCAACAACATAGCCTTTACTGAAAATAGTTTAGATGAATTTACCAACTACTTTGTAGGTGTTGGGTGCCATTGAGTCAATTCCAACTCGTAGTGACACCATGTGACAGAGTAAGCCTGCCTATAGGGTTTTCTAGGCTATAATCTTTACAGGAACAGATTTCCAGGTGTTTCTCCTGCAGAGCCACTGGGTAAGTTCAAACGCCAACCTTTCGGTTAACAGCCGAGCACTTAACTGTTGCACCAGCAGAGCTCCTAACTCATGTAATTTCTTTGGTTCTACCCTACAAAGACAAACTCACTTCTAGCATGTTAGAAAAGTATCTACTCCTTCCAGTACTCAAATTAGAAAGTGAATAAGGGGAAGACTTTCTTCTGATTACAGATTCATAGAAGTGATGGATGAACTGAAACAACAAGCTCCAGATGACAGAAATAAAGTAAGAAGCCAAAGCAATAAGTTTGAGCTGATGCTGCAGGGACCAATGGGGGTGTTAGTCTCAGATAAAGGCCCTTAGGAATGATGATTAGCGGAAAGAAGACAGACCTAAGAACAGGTGATGAGACTTTATATTCCCTGGACAAGCAAGCTGAAACCAGCACCCTGCATAAAACCCAGAGCCTCAAAGAAGGAGAGCTAGCAAAACACTACCTGTTGGACCCTGGAAACAGCAAGGAAGCTTACTATTTATTGAGACCTAGGGTGAGGGTAGTGCAATGGTTAAGTGCTCGGTTAATCATTTCATTTTAGTTGGATCCACAATGAATGCCCATGGAAGCAGCAGTCAAGAAATCAAACGACGTATTGCATTGGGCAAATAGCTGCAAAGGGCCTCTTTAAAGTGTTGTAAAGCAAAGATGTCACTTTGAGGACTGTCATGGATTGAACTGTGCCCCCCAAAAAATGTGTGTAACAATTTGGCTAGGCCATGATTCCCAGAACTGTGCGGTTGTCCTCCATTTTGTAGTTGTAATTTTATGTTAAAGAGGATTAGAGTGGAATTGTAACACCACGCTTAGTCAGGTCACATCCCTGATCCAATGTAAAGGGAGTTTCCCTGGGGTGTGGCCTGCACCACCTTTTATCTCTTGTAACAGATAAAAGGAAAGGGAAGCAAGCAGAGAATGGGGGACCTCATATTACCATCAAAAAGCAGTGCTGGGAGCAGAGCGCATCCTTTGGACCGGGGTCCCTGCGCCGAGAAGCTCCTAGTCCAGGGGAACACTGATGAGAAGGCTGAGAGAGAAATAGCCTTCCCCTGGAGCTGACACCCTCAATTTGGACTTTTAGCCTACTTTACTGTAAGGAAATAAACTTCTCTTTGTTAAAACCATTCACTTGTGGTATTTCTGTTATAGCAGCACTAGATGACTAAGACAAGGACTAAAGTGCACCTGACCCAAGCATAGTATTTTCAGTTGTCTCATATGCATGTGAAAGCTGGACAATGAATAAGACGACGAAGAAAAACTGATGGTGTTGGTGAAGAATATTGAATATACCATGGACTGCCAGAAGAACAAACAAATCTGTCTTCGAAGAAATACAGCCAGAGTGCTCCTTGGAAGCAAGGATGGCGAGACTTCGTCTCACGTACTTTGGACATATTATCCGGAGGGACCAGTCCCTGGAGAAGGACATCATGCTTGGTAAGATAGAGGGTCAGCGAAAAA
>NW_004443938.1:14130237-14169128 GCF_000243295.1 Trichechus manatus latirostris | reverse complement strand
CACACAGTACCAGGAATCATGGCCTAGCCAAATTGATACACACATTTTTTGAGGGTCATAATTCAAACCATGACAGAGGGTTACAACCAATAGGAACTCTATTAAGTATAAAAATAACTTCCTTATTAAACTATAAATTATTGACATTTTTTCCCAAAAACCGTCTTTGTTTTATGAATAAATTAAAATGTAACCTAGCATAATTTTTAAAGACATATAATCATCTAACAATAGATTATTTATAGTTCCACAACTTCTATTAACGTACTTTAACTAAAATTTGAATTTATTTTAGGGCAGGCAGAAACTTCTGGATTGAATCCCCTTGGGCCTGGGGACTATTGAACAATTTCAAAGCTCAGTGACTACCTAAGGCTTTTGGAAAGTCTCTATATCCCTTTACGCAGACTTCAAATGCTTTTAATTTAGTCTTTATCCAGGTTAATCTCAATAGGTGCTCAGTGAATATTTGTTTAATGAGTGGAAAGGACTGTATACATTATAACCACCAGATAATCCTTGGACCAAAAGTTTCCATGTCTTCTGATATATTTACTCTTTTTTTTCCCATTACTTAGTCAAAAATAAAAACAAAAATCATTGATCTCCTTTGCCCAAACAAGTTTAATAACAAATATTAATAAAATAATACTTCAGAGTAAGTCTAATTAATAATACATTAAATAATGCTTTAAATAATCTTACTTTATTTGTATTTTAAAGTATTAACCTAACAACATGTTGTTTTCTCTATCTCCCTTTAATTACATCAAATTTTAATTTAGTCACTTTATTACTATGCCTGTAATTTTAAAACCTCTTTAGTCCAAGGAATGGCTTAATTCTTAAGTTAGTCAACAAATTTAAAAAATAAACCATTGGGCATCTAAAACATTTTGGAACCTAAAATAATGATTTTTAAACACAGACAATTATTCCAGTATAAAATCCTAGAAACATAAATTTATAAAATATTTAGAGTTAAATCATAGAATAATATAATTATCAGAGATTTAGAAAAATTAAAGAATTTCATTTTACATCACAAGTGTTTAGTATTTAAACTACTCCATCCAGCATCACTGTTGCTAATTTTTCTACTCTATTTCACAGATAATACTTTTGTGAACACTAGTCAACTAAAACAAGGTTAACAGGCAGCTACTAAGCGTGTGTGCCCAGTGATCTGAGTCTTTGGCAATGACTTACTCCTTGACCTTTCTATAAAATTGTGTATGGAATCAAACAATGATTAACTTTTAAAATAAAACTTGTTATTGTTGTTCTTGTTAGGTGCTGTCAAGTCCGCTCCAACTCATGGTGATCTTATGTACAAGGAACAAAGCATTGCCAGATCCTGTGCCATCTTCTTGATCATTGGCACGTTTGAGTCCATTGTTGTGGCTATTGCGTCAATTTGTCTCATTGAAGGTTTCCCTCATTTTCACTGACCTTCCACTTTACCATACGTGATGACTTTCTAGCAATTGATCTTTTCTGATGACTTGTCCAAGGTAAGCAAGCTGAAGTCTCACAATTCTCGCTTCTAAGGAGCATTCCAGTTGTGTTTCCTCTGAGACTGATTTGTTCATTCTTTTTGCAGTCCACGGTGTATTCAATATTCTTCCCCACCACCACAGTTCTAATGCATCAGTTCTTCTCTGTCTTCCTTTTTCACTGTCCAGTTTTCGCATGCATATGAGGCAATTGAAAAGACTATAGCTAGGGTCAGGTGCACCTTAGTTGTTAAAGTGACATCTTTGCTTTTTAAAACTTTGAAAAGGTCTTAATTCCCTAAGAAAATGTAGAATTTCAGAAGATACGTGAGATAATTTGGAAGAGAGGATATGAATAAAGAGAGGGAGTCTAGACTACGTCCTCTGAAGAGAGAATTGCAATAGAAATGATAAAGAAAAGATTTTGGCAAAGTAATTAAGGAAAAAGTTCCGAGCAAGGCTTGAAATCCCCATGAATGTTCTGTGTCCTATATTCTTGATTTATTTTATTCTAAAGGTTTTATTTGACACAAAGATGGTCATCATTGTTCTTTGACTTTTCATTTTTCTTTCCTAATTTTTCCTTCTTCTGAACATAAATCTGTCTTTGAGGTAATGACTGTGTATTAAAGTTACATCAAACAACTGTCTTAAGATTAAATCAAATAGAAGAATGCACGTTCTTTGGGAAATTGATTAAATTCAGTTTCCCTAGTGAGAGATTTAAACAGAGATGATTTTAAATCAAATCTACCCAGGATAAGAGGTCCTCTGGCAAAACAAGGAATATTCTTTAGAAATAGAATGTTTATTATACATTCTTGGAAAAAACATTTTAATATATACTAAAAAGTATTAATTTCCTTAATGTCCAACTGCTCTTACATATTAATAGAAAGATAAATAATTCAGTTTCAAAACAATAGGTAAACAGGCTGTTTAAGAAAAAAAAAAAACTGCTTAACAAACATAAATAGTTCAATCCCAGCTGTAATGGAAGAAATGAAAATTTCTAAAAATGAGACAAGATTTTTCTCTTTCATACTGCCAGGCATGAAAACATTTGTTGTCAGTGTGGGAAACCTGCTCTGGCATATACCATCAGTAGGAGTGTAAATTGATACAACCTTTTTAGAGAGCAATTTGGCAGAATCAATTAAACTTTAACATAGAAATGTTACTTTTAAATTTAAATAACAGATCCTTTGATCTTCCAATTCCCTTTCAAAATGTATCCTTCAGTTTTTTACACATCTGAACAAGGATGATCATTGCCACATTGTTCATAAATAGTCACAAACAAACCAGCTGAAGGTCCATCAGTGAGATTCTGGTTCTCTTATATGTTAAGGCACATCTGGGCTTGCACGCAGATGTTTAAAAAAGGAAATAGAGCTACATGTGCTGGTAGGGAAAGATGTCCAAAATAAATTGTTTCTTGCAAAAAGAGCAAGTTGGAGAGCAATATATAAAATAAACCCTTTGTGTAAAATAAGTAAATGTGTTTATTTATTTACCTCTGGAAAGTAACGATGGGAAATGTGAGATTGGAAACCAGTACTTTTGCTTTGTACATTATTCCGCCCTATAGCTTTTCTTTTCTTTCCTTTTGGTTTTGTTGTTGTTGTTATTGTTCTGCTTTGTTTGTTTCTTGGTTGTTGTTGTTTTATCATGAGCGTGTATTATTTTTATAATAATTTCTACCTAGTGGTGAAAGACATTTCATTTTTTACCTATATTACATATCTTGTTTCAATGTCTCTAAATCTTTTGGGAACCACACCTTATATACTTTTTCCAAAAGCAGGAACAAGATTAGTCCCTTTTTTTCTTTCTCCCTCACAGCATCCCTGGTGTAGAGACCCTTCGTTAACACTTAGCTAAAATAGGTAAAAATAGACTTCTGGATGCCAATGAAGTCTTTATAAAGCTAACACAATGCCAAAGGGGCCTCTGTGGTAAGAAGAAGATGCTTCTCGTTGTTGTTGTTGTTAGGTGCCATCGAGTCGGTTCCGACTCATAGCGACCCTGTGCACAACAGAACAAAACACTGCCCGGTCCTGCGCCATCCTCACAATTGTTGCTATGCTTGAGCCCATTGTTGCAGCCCCTGTGTCAGTCCATCTCGTTGAGGGTCTTCCTCTTTCTCACTGATCCTCTACTTTACCAAGCATAATGTCCTTCTCCAGGGACTGATCCCTCTTGATAACATGTCCAGAGTATGTGAGACACAGTCTAGCCATCCTTGCTTCTAAGGAGCATTCTGGCTGTAATTCTTCCAAGACACATTTGTTCGTTCTTTTGGCAGTCCGTGGTATATTCAATATTCTTCACCAACACTATAATTCAAAGGCATCAGTTCTTCTTCCGTCTTCCTTCTTCATTGTCCAGCTTTTGTGTGCATATGAGGCAATTAAAAACACCATGGCTTGGGTCAGGTGCACCTTAGCCCTCAAGGTGACATCTTTGCTTTTCAACACTTTAAAGAGGTCTTTTGCAACAGAGTTGCCCAATGCAATGGGTCTTTTGATTACTTGACTGCTGCTTCCGTGGGTGTTGATTGTGGATCCAAGTAATATGAAATCCTTGACAACCTCAATCTTTTCTCTGTTTATCATGATGTTGCTTATTAGTCCATTTGTGAGGATTTTTGTTTTCTTTATGTTGAGGTGTAATCTAACATGAAAGTCGTGGTCTTTGATCTTCATCAGTAAGTGCTTCAAGTCCTCTTCACTTTCAGCAAGCAAGGTTGTGTCATCTGCATAACGCAGGTTGTTAATGAATGTTCCTTCAATCCTGATGCTGCGTTCTTCTTCATATAGTCCAGTTTCTTGGATTATTTGCTCAGCATATGGAGTGAATAGGTATGATGAAAGGATACAACCCTGACGCACACCTTTCCTGACTTCAAACCATACAGTATCCCCTTGTTCTATTGGACGACTGCCTCTTGATCCACGTACAAATTCCTCGTGAGTACAATTCAGTGTTCCGGAACTCCCATTCTGTGCAATGTTATCCATAATTTGTTATGACCCACACAGTAGATACTTAGGGAAATAGTATAGTGCACCACCAGAGCTGAGGACCAAAGAGGGCTTTAAAAAGAAAAGTTAAATATGGTTTTATTTTTTTAAAAAAAGCCTTTACTTATATGCATCCCTTTTCCATCTTCTCTCAGGCTCTCTCACTTAGCCAATAATTACTAGTAAGAGAAGGCAGAGAGGAATTAAAGGCACAAAATAAAGCAAATATTTTGAAACTCTCTTTTGTAGGGTAGACCCAATTCTAAATACCACTTCCAACTCCAAATAACACAACAACGATAACCGCAAGTATTTTGCTTGACGTCATGTAGACGTCAGATACGTGTTGAGAGAAAAAATATATATTCATGGTACAGAAGAGTGGCTTTTGCAGGATGAAAAGCAACTGTCATATGCTTAGGAATGCTTATTTAAATGAGATTTTCTGCTATCAGACTCAATGCACTAAAAAAAAAAAAAAAAAGAAGGTGAAAAATAGTTGTCCTAATAGCTGTTTTATTTATTTCTCTTATTTTCCTATTTGATCAAATTTTCTTGTAAACTCCTTTGTAGATGTAAAGTTTATTTGAGTAGGAAGTACCTTGGTTAAAGCTGCTTCTCAATAAGGAAGAGGATGGATTAAACTGCCCTCTCCCTAATTGCTTTGTGAAGCCTTCCCATCTTCCTGATCTCACTGTAGTTTCTTAAGAAATGAGGCACTTACACATCCCAAGGGGTTAAATGGAGATTTCAGCTGCAGAGGGTAAAGTAGGGAGTTAGCTGCATTAATCATGGAATAACATCAATCACGCATCCACTTGGGCAATTAAATTTCTGTTGAACAAAGTACAGGAGCACCTGGGGAATGTCTCGGTCTTTGTAAGTGGAGTCGTTATACACCTGTCCTGAAGGCCTTGTAAAAATACATTTCAGATGCAAGCACAGTCATTTTAAACCCAGCACAATGCTAGGCACATAGTGAATAATATTCTATAAAAATTATTGAGTAAATGAATTAAATTCCAAACTAAATTATTGTACCAATTGCCTAAACAGACTAGCAATTAACCCGTACTCCAAACTAGTCTGCTTATTGCAGCAAGAATTGTCTTCCTTAAGCACCATTCTCATTTTTTCAGAACCATTTTTAGAAACGTTAAGGTCGCCATGAGTTAGAGCCAACTGGATGGCAGCTAATAACAATAACAACAGGTCCCAATTTTTGTTCAGTAAAATTCACATTGCTGATTCATGTTGAAAGGTTTTCCAACAATTGGTTCCTTCTGCCGTAATTTCCCTTTTTTAATTATTGTGCGTTCTTACTATCTTTGTAGCTTAGAACACATGTGAATCTGCCACATAATTTTCTTTCTCCAGTCCAAATGCTGTTTCTGCCATCTGCAATCCCTTTCATCCTCTTCTTTGCCATCCCATATCAATCTCATTCTGTCTGTATTGTCACTTGTCATTCCAGCCACCTTTGCAGAATTCAAGTAGACAGCAGTTTGTCTACAATAATAAAGTTATGGAGAGTTTTATTTCTGTTTTATGGGGCTTTATGTTAATTCAATGCAGTCTTAATTACCTTTAATGGAATATAAGCACATTGAAGGCAAAGGCTGCTTTTACCACTTTCTCACTACAATGAAAATTATTGATATATACAAGAAACTTCATGACCTAGTTAATTTCAAGGCTCTGATAACATCTCATAAAAAGATCAGAGTGACTTAATTTGAAAATTAAAAAGAAATACCATGGATGGGAAAAGTCAATAATGAAAAGATACCAAATGTTTGCATATTAGTCTAAAACTATAATTCAAGTAAAAATTCCAGTTTTTATTGTACTGGGTATATGTTTTCTCTTTTCTTTTGTTGGAATATTTTAAAAAATTCCAAAATTCATCTTGAGTGATGAACTTATATGTATATTTGAGAATTTCTTTTAAATTTCATTAGGGAGGATATACCATAGCAGTTACTATAAACTGTTAAAAAGCTAGAATAATCAAAGCTATGGTACTGGTGGAGATATACAGAATGTAACTGAGAGTTCAAAAATGATCCATGGGCACAAGGAGAATTTAGTTTTTCCTAGACACAGCATTTTGTATTAGAAGAAAAAGGATAACTTATTCACTAAAGGTGGAGACATTTGGTTAACTACTTGGAAAAATAAAAATTTTCATCCCTACCTTATACCAAGGAGCCCTGGTGGTGCAGTGGTTAAGAGCTACAGCCACTAACCAAAAGGTCAGCAGTTTGAATCTACCAGGTGCTCCTTGGAACCTCTATGGGGCAGTTCTACTCTGTCCTATAGGGTCGCTGTGAGTTGGAAGCGACTCGATGGCAACAAGTTTGGTGGGATTTTTTGTTTTGTTTTTTTGGGTACCTTATACCAAAATAAATACTGGATGGATTAACAATTTCAAATAAAATCAAACAAAACATAAAAGTGCTGGTGGATATTGTAAGAAAATATTTCTATAATCTTTAAGAGGAGAGGACTTTCTAAAAATAATATCAAAGAAAATAAAAAGGAAGAGAAATCCTGATAATATTTTAGAATTCTGAATAAAAACACCATGAACAAACTTTAAAGAGAATGAAAATATTTAGAAAAAATTACAAAGAAAATATTTACATTATGTAAGACAGACACAGGGTTAAATACCCAAAATATAAAGTCTTTAAAAATCAATACGAAAAAAAATCCCTTGATAGAGAAATGAACAAGGAACTTGAAAAAGCAATGTATAAATGAAGAAACACAAACGGCAAATAAACACATTTTAAAATGTTTAACCATTTTAAACCATACTAGTAATCAAAGAGGTGAAATATGATTTTCAGCCTATCTGATTGGCAAAGATTGGGAAGAATCATACCTAGTGTGACAGTGGGTGTGGGAAAATGGGACACTTTTATACATTGCTAGTGGAGGAATTAAGTGGAAGAGTCTTTCTAGAGTGAAATTTGGCAATACATCTCAAAAGCCTTTCAAAAGATATGTCCTTTGACTTATACATTCCATTTAGAATTTATTCTAGAAGAAGTAGGGAAAGATATGCATATAGGGATGCTTAGAGCAGCTGATTCTTATAGCACAGTATTTGGGAAAATGTGCATTATTCAGGAAAATCTAAAATAATAATACCTTAAATAAAGTAGAAGTTTATTTCCCTGTCAGGTAAATAAGGTCCTAAGGTAAGCAATCCATAACTAATATGGAACTCCATGGTCAACAATGACCCAGATTCCTTCTATCTTGTGTCTACACCATCTTCAACGCTAGGATTCTAATATATGGTCCAACATAGCTACTCAGTCTCTAAGCGTCTAGTCCATATTCTGGGCAGTAAAGAGGACTGAAAGAAGAAAAACACAGTTCTTCTCTTTAAAGATACTTCCTGGAAGCCACACATAACACTTCAATTTAGCCACATGGCCACACTAACTGAAAAGGTGGATGGGAAGAAGTCTTTATTTCAAACATCATCTGCCCAGCTAAAAACTGGGGGTCTTATTTCTAAGGAAGAAGAGTTGTTGCTGTTGTTAGGTGCCATCGAGTTGATTCTGACTCATAGCAACTCAACGTGGCAGAGTAGAACTGCCCCAAGAGTTTTCTTGGCTGTGATCTTTTCTTTTCTTTTTTTTTTTTAATTGTTGTAGTTTAAATGAAGTTTACATTTCAAGTTAGTCTCCCATACAAAAATTTATACATACATTGTTATGTGACTCTAATTGCTCTCCCCATATTGTGATAGCACACTCCTCCTTTCCACCCAATTCCCCATGTCCATTCAGCCAGCTCCTAACCCTTTCTGCCTTCCCATCTCACCTCCGGAAGGAAGCTGCCAGTTTAGTCTCTTGTATCTACTTGAGCTAAAAACCACACTCTTCACAAGTATCACTTTATGTTCCACAGTCCAGTCCAATCTCTGTCTGAAGAGTTGGCCTCAGAAATTGTTTTAGTTCTGGGCTGATAGAGAATCCAGGGGCCATGCTTTCTGGGGTTCCTCCAATCTCAGTCAGACTGTTAAGTCTGGTCTTCTTACTAGAATTTGAGTTCTGCACCCCACCTTTCTCCTGCTCCATCCGGGACCCTCTGTTGTGTTCCCTGTCAGGGTGGTCATTGGTGGTAGCCGGGCACCATCTAGTTCTTCTGGTCTCAGGCTGATGAAGTCTCTGGTTTATGTGGCCCTTCCTGTCTCTTGGGCTAATAACTTTACTTATGTCTTTGGTGTTCTTCATTCTGCTTTACTCCAGGTGGTTGGGACCAATTGATGCATCTTAGATGGCCGCTTGCAAGCTTTTATGATCCCAGACGCCACTCACCAAAGTAGGATGCAGCACATTTTCTTAATAAGCTTTGTTATGCCAATTGCCCTAGATGTCCCCTGAAAGCATGGACCCCAGACCCCAACCCCTGCTACTCTGTCCCTCAAAGTGTTTGATTGTATTCTGGAAACTTCTTATTGGCTGTACTCTTTATGGGAGCAGATCACCAGGTCTTTTCTCCTGTGGAGCCGCTGTGTGGATTTGAACTCAACCTTTCGGTTAGCAGCCGAGCGCTTAACCATTTCTGCCACTAGGGTGAAGGAAGAAGTGTGGAAGGGATATTAGGGGACAACAAGCAGCCTTTGTCACATAACCAAAATGTTAACTCATAAATAGGTGGCTAAATGAATTATGGTGCATTCAAACAGTACTGTACAGTTGTTACAATGCTGACATAGATCTATACTTATTAACATGAGAAGATATGGACAATATTAAGCAGTTCATGAGATTGTAGTATAGAACCTATCATCTCTTATTTGTCTATCTGCTTGCTCTTTCATGTACTTCGTCTATCTATCTCACTATTTATCCATTTTGAAGTGTTTTTTAATTTCTAAACTGACAATTTCTAAATTATCTTTTTGGTGTTTTAAAAAAATTCTGACTATATCGTACTGTTAAATGAAAATATGTTCTGTATATAATGGATACTTTTGATATTTGTTGGTATATTTGTTGTGGCTAGATTGAGGTCACTGTCTGTAAATGATTCATGAGCACCTGAATGTATCTGTTTCTGTAATTATTGGGAGCAAGATTCTGTATATGTCCATTATAACAAGCTTGCTAATTGTGTTGTTGAAGACATTTTATCTTTCCTAATTGTGTCTCACTGTATTAATTTCTGAGAGATGTGTGTTAAAATCCCTCACCATGACTGGAGGATTTAAGAATTTATTTTAACATATCTATCATTTTTTGTCTCTATATATTTTTGAGGCTGTGTGTTGGCTGCAGGAAAGCTCATGATTATTATCTTTTCTTGGTAAGTGTTCTTTTTATCATTAAATAATGACCCTGTTTATACCTAGCATTATTGCCTTAAGTGCTAGCTCATATAATTAATATTGTTTTACTGCTTTTATTTGTTTAGTATTTACCTGGAACATTTTTTCCATAAATTTACTTCAGAATTTGGGGGCTATTATGTTTTATGCTTGTACAGAACATACAGATAGAATTTGTATTTCAATTCAGATAATCTCTATTTTGTAACAAGTAAATTTTATGTTTACATTTGTGAAGATGGCTAATGGTTAGGCTTATTTCTGTCATTTTACTTTACTTTTTCTATTTACAGTGTATTTTTTTTCCTGCTCTCTGTGGGATCAGTTGAGTTTTTCTTCCTTTTTTCCCCTCCAGTGTTGTAGAAAGTACCTACTGTATTTCTTTTAGAGGTTAGGGTAATTTGCATGGATACTCCCAAAACTCTGTTTCCAGTAGTAAGCAGTAGCCCCAAGAGAGTTGGACCCATGGAGTCCTGCCAGCCTGAGGTCACTCTTCACGTCCTGAGGTGATCCTGGAGCTGTGGGCTGCCAGCGCTACCATCATGCCCATGCAGTCCCCAGTGACAGCCTGCACTTGGTGTACCTCACAGAGCAGCAGCATCTTCCCTGAGGAGAAGAATCGGGCTGAGACACTTCACTCACAGCTTGAGAGCCATGTGGCTTGGCTTCTTGGTTACCTCAGCATACCCCTCTGCTGAGAACAGCTCTGTCAAGGACACTGCATATCGTGAAACCCCAATGACTTTGAGATCACCCCTGTGACAGTGAGATCAAAGGACTACACATATCTGAAAACTGCCCCTATTACCAATAATGATTATGAAGCTGAAATAAACTTTTCCAAACTGTGACTGATGAAAAAATAAAAATAACAAAGAACAAATTTTGACCAGCTATGTTAGAAGATTGATTTATCTTTGTATTTTCTTTATAGAAGATGGTATTAAAAAGTCATTATTACATTTAGAAGTGATCAAAATGTTACCGCAATAACGCGGATTGGAGCTGTCTGCCGCAATAGCCAATTCTGAGACGGGGTAAGGTGAGCAGCAAGAGTTTTATTATATATCGATGTATAGGAGACAGAGGGGAATAGATTCCTCAAAAAAACCCATCTCCCCCACTAGGGATCGGCTTAAGGCTTTTATAGCGATAGGATTATGGGTCTTAGAAGTTTGTTAGTTCCCCCTTGAGGTGGTCAAGTCTCAGATGAGTTCATCTTCGACTGGTATTCTTGGGGGTTATTTGGCGACATTCTTGGGGATTATCTGGCGACATCCTGGTTTTTCTTGTCACAAGATGGGGACTTCATTCGATTTTTCATCCCTAGATCATTGTCACTTGTTTTCCAACCTCCAAGGAGGAACATCGGTTAGTCTTAAACCTTTTGTAGAGACTGGAGAAACAAGATCATGAGACAATGTGGCGGTTACCAATGGGGAGTAAAGAACAGTGAGCCGGGCCTATGCAGCCTCCTCCAAAAACATATGCAGACAATATAGGGAATAAAGTGTATTATAGAGGAGGTGTATCAATTATAATGTAAATAGTTAAACATTGTATTATATTCATAGATTTTGTGAGGTTTTGTAGCATTTAACTACAATTTGAAGTCTTATCTGTTATAATTTTTATTCTCATTCTAAGAAAATGTGAACTTTTGTACCTAATTTTCCATTAATAATTTGGTATTCTTTTCTTAAAAAGATTCCCCCAAATTATAAAAGCTTTAGATCCCACAAAAAAGTAAGTCCCTCCCTGCTGTTTTTAGCTTTACAAAATGTTTGCTGATTTCATTGCTTAGTTATGTAGTGCTCCCACAACAAAAAAAATACCACAAGTGGGTGTCTTTAAAAAACAGAAACTTGTTTTCTCACAGTTAAGGAGACTAGAAGTCCAAATTCAGGGCATGGCTCTAGGGGAAGGGCCTTCCTTGTTGGTAGTCCTGTGAGGTTCTTGGCATCCTTGGCATTCCTTGGTGTATGTGCGTCTGTGTCTAATCTGCTCTTTTTATAAGACACCTCTCAAAAGTGATTAGGTTTAGGACACAGCCCACTTTGATATGACCTCATTAACATAACAAAAACCCTATTTCCAAACAGGATCGTATTTACAGGTACAGAGGCTAGGACTTCAACATATATCTTAGGGGGACACAATTCAATTCATAACACTTACCTTGCTTTTTGTACCCCACGTCCTTCATATTGGTTCAGTTTTCTTCTTAATAAAGTATATCTTTTAGAAACTACTTCACTTCCAGTGAAGGTCTGTTAATGGTAAACTGACAGGGTCATTATTTAGTCCTCACTCTTGAATGAAAACTTAGCTGGGTAAAGAATTATATCCAGATTTTTTTCCCCCTTCGGCACTTAGAGTTATTATTTCACTTCTGGAATATGTTATTGTTGTGGAGAAGTTTACTCCTTCCTTTTGGGGCGATCCGTCTTTTCTCTGGGTCTTTTCTCTCTGTCTTTTGTGCTTTGTGGTTTCACTCTCGTGTGACTAGGTCTGAATTTGTTTATGCTTAACATGCAAGAGCCTAGGTGTCTTTCTACAATCGGAGGACTTACGTCCTGTCTCAGTGTTGAAAAATCCTCATTGTTAAGCACTCTGTTTTTAAAATTGTCTTTAATAAATACTGAGCAGATACAAAACTACAATTTAAAAATATGTAAGGTATAAATAATAATGGTTTAATAATAATAATAATAATAAAATAATAATGGTTAAAAAAATAATAATGGTACAACACCCATGTACTCAACATCCAGTGTAGGGAAAAGAGCAACACCATTACTTTTGAATTTCCCTGTGCCCTTCCCTAACCCCAGCTATTTCTTTTCCCGTCAGAGGCCACTGTTATCCTAAACTTAATAGCTATCATTTCTGTGTTTTTTTGTAGTTTCACACAGAAAAAATATACTGCTATGTATGTTTTTTCTAACTTTATATAAATGAACTAATGCTGTATAAGTTCTTCTTCAATTTGTTTTTTCTACTCAAAATTATGTTCCTGAGACTCTCCAATTTGTTGAATATAGCTGTAATTTATTTCTATTCATGGTTATATAATGTTCCACTGTACAGTTTTCCACATTTTATCTACTCATTCTACTATTGATGAACATTGGTTTGGTTCTAATTTTTTTGCTAGTAGGGATAGTATTGCTTTAAGCGTTCTTGCAAATGCCTCCAAGAACAGGAGAGTGTCTCCAGATTTTAGACCTAGGAATGGAATTGCTAGGTCATAAAGTATGGACATCTTCATAAAGCAAACTTGGTTTGCAAGGTGATTGTACTAATTTACATTCCCATCAGCAGTATATGAGAGATTGCCTTGTTCCATATCCTTACCAATAGATGATAGTGTCAGGTTTTTTAACTTTTGTCAATTTGTGGGTATATGATGGTACTTCAGCAGGAGAAAGACGTGGCAGTCGGCTTCAGAAAAGATTTACAGCCTTGGAAACCCTGTGGGGCAGTTTTACTCTGTCCTATAGGGTCACTATGAGTCCCAATCAACTCCACAGCAGTGAGTTTGGTTGTTTTTATTTTTTTTAAACGGTACTTCATAGTAAAATTAATTTGTATTTTCCTAATTGCTAATGATATCGAGGAAACCCTGGTGGCATAGTGGCTAAGAGCTATGGCTGCTAACCAAAAGGTTGGCAGTTTGAGTCTACCAGGAGCTCCTTGGAAACACTATAGGGCAGATATCGAGTGACTTTTTGTACGGTTATTGACCATTTATGTTTCCTTTTCCGCAAAACGCTTGTGCAAATCTTTTCCCTGTATTTTACTGGTTTGTTATTTTCTTATTACTTTATTAGAATTCTTTACATATTTACCAATTTCTGCATGTACAGTTCAGTAACATTGGTTACATTCTTCATCTTGTGTCACCATTCTTGCTATCTCTACCCATATTGTTTCACCAACTTAGACTCACTACCCCCTGAACTTCTCATCTCTGCTTTAGAAGTACTGTTGACAGTTTGATCTCATATAATAATTCTGTGAAAGAGTACAATGCTCATGGTGAACAGTCTTTACTAATTTAGCTAAACAGTTGTTTAAAAATGACTTTAGGGAATAATTTTGGTTCATGGTTTAAAGATTTGTCTCAGAATAATAGATTCAGGTGCAGATATTTGCCTTGAGTGGTCCCAAGGCCATGCCTTCTGTCTCCATGTTAGTTTATACTCCAGCCCCACTCTCTAGGGACTGGTTCTATCAGCCCAGCCTCATAACTCTGGATACCTAAGGATTTCTCTTTCTTTATTATTGGCTCAATTATCTACTTCTAAAAACACAATTTATTTGTGCATTAATAATTTTATAATTTTTATTATATTTTATCCAAACTATGTGTTTATTGCAGGGAAATGTCTGCTTTAGTCCACCGTGTTGCTAGACCAGAATTTCTAGAAAAAGTCTTGATTTGAACCCAAATTTACACCCATATTTAAATAAATATTTTCCATTGGGTGGGATTACAGCTGATTTTGATTTTCTATTTACTGTATTTTTACACAGATAACTCGCACCTCCTACACTTGTTTGCCACTCGCTCCCTCCCTCCTTGAGATATTTTCATAAGGGCCACTATGTTTACACATGTTGCTGTAGAAAATAACGAGCATACCACACTTATGAAAATACCTCTTGGGGAGAGGGAGCAGTTGGCAAACAAACATAGAAGGTGTCATGGATTGAACTGTGTCCCCCAAAAATATGTGTATGAGTTTGGCTGTGCCATGATTCCCAATATTGTGTGATTGTCCACCATTTTGTCATTTGATGTAATTTTCCTATGTGTTGTAAATCCTAATCTCTGCCTGTGGTTAATGAGGCAAGATGAGGTTATGTTAAAGAGGATTAGGGTGGGATGCAACATCCTCACTTAGGTCACATCTCTGCTCCTATATAAAGGGAGTTTCCCTGGGGTGTGGCCTGCACCACCTTTTATCTTACAAAAGATGAAAGGGAAGCAAGCGGAAAGAGAGGACCTCATACCACCAAGAAAGCAGTGCTGGGAGCAGAGTGTGTCCTTTGGACCCAGGCTTCCTGCTTGGAGAAGCTCCTAGTCAGGGGAAGATTGATGTGAAGGACCTTCCTCCAAAGCCAACAGAGAAAGGAAGCCTTCCCCTGGAGATGACGCCCTGAATTTGGACTTCTAGCCTACTACATTGTGAGACAATAAATTTCTGTATCTTAAGGCCATCCTTAAGATAACTGAGACAGAAGGCATGTGTTATTTGTGTAAAAATATGGTAATGCTTTACTTTCGTCCTTTGAACTTTATGTAATGAGTATGTAATATTTTCATTATTTGAAATACTATAAAATTATTTTAATACTGAAAATCAACTGGACTAGGATATTATATATTATCACATAATTCATGAATTAATTTACTCTCAATTATCTATATTTAAGCAGGGGAGAGGTCAGGCAAAGTTCCAAAATGATTTTATATTTGACTTTAGGATGTGTTGTAGTGAAATGTCACCAATTCAGACTAAATAACAGAAATGACTCTAAGTTATTCTAAAGCCTGAATGTTTGCAATGGCTTTTTATTTCCTTAAGTAAATCCAATAATTGGAATGGCAAATGCTAGCAATTAGGAAAGGTCCCACATTCTATAATAAACAAATAGAACATATTGTTTTATGCTTCTAAATAGAGATAGTTGGACTGATACATTATCCAATGTCTAGTGTTCCAGTCTCCTAATGATATTTGGTATGTTGTTCTTGGGTATATCTGAGGATGTGTGATGTGCCTGAGGGAAGGTGTGTATGTGTGTTTGAAGGGGGCTGGGAGCATCTGTGCCTAATAATTTTTAATTCTCTTTCGCTCTTTCATTTAATGCATTTACTTTTAGCCTTGTCACTATTCAGATGACCATTACTTCTAAGTTATTGGGGCTCAAATTAATAATGTGTTTTTCTAAATGATCTGCCAATATGTATATTCCAGAATTTTTTTTAATTCAAGGATTTTAAAAAATCTAATCCTAAAGTAGCAGAAAAATATTCCCAAAAAATATCACACCAAAATATCACCCAGTATATTATCTGAATATTTCCCTCATGGTCCCTGCTTCCCTCAGAAAGCCTTTACCATAAATTATTTTAAAACAAATTTTGTATGTAACAAAAGATTGCCAGTATTCCACAATTTCTGACAATGGAATTTGAGTGAAATATAAACATCTCTTTTCCAGATGATATAACTTTCCTAAGACCTGAAGAGAATTTTTTTTTTTTTAGTTTTTCTTATAGAAGAAAAGAAAAAAGAATTAAAAAAGGAATGAATGAATAAATAAATAAATACAAATAATCCTATTAAAAAAACAAGGAAGGAATGAAGGAAAGAAGGGAGGGAGGGAGGAGGAGAAAAAGGGAGGGAAGAATGAAACCAGATAGTCTTACCAAACGTAAATATATTCTTTACATAGGTTCTTCATATCTAGCATTTCTCATTCTAAATTATTGATAGTCCCTAGCTAGGAGAAGTATGAAGATGGTTCCTATGTGGTGGTTTGGGTGTATGTGAAAGGACTAACTACAGTAAACTAGAACATTCTGCCAATGTCTAACTCTGGAATTCCACCCACCTATTGAGTTGAGAGGAGACTTGGTGGCGCAGTGGTTAAGAGCTCAGCTGTTAACCAAAAGGTCAGCAGTTCAAATCTACCAGCCACTCCTTGGAAACCCTATGGGGCAGTTTTTCTCTGTCCTATAGGGTCACTATGAGTCGGAATCAACTGGACAGCAACTGGTACTAAGTTGGAAAAATATACAAAAATTTCATTTTCCTTAGATCCACAATCAACACCCATGGAAACAGTCAAGAAATCAAACTACATATTGCACTGGGCAGATCTGCTGCAAAAGACCTCTTTAATGTGTTCAAAAGCAAAGATGTCACTTTGAGGACTAAGGTGGTATTTTCAGTCATCTTATATGTATGTAAAAGTTGGACAATGAATAAGGAAGACCGAAGAAGAATTGATGCATTTGAATTATGGTGTTGATGAAGAATATTAAATGTACTGTGGACTGCCAGAAGAATGAACACATCTACCGTGGAAGAAGTACACCCAGAATGCTCCTTAGAAGGGAGGATGGCGAGACTTCGTCTCACATACCTTGGACATATTATCAGGAGGGACCAGTCCCTGGAAAAAGGACATCGTGGTTGGTAAAGTAGAGGGACAGCAAAAAAGTGGAAGACCCTCAATGAGATGAATTGACACAGTGGCTATAACAATGGGCTCAAACATAGCAAAAATTGTGAGGATGGCGCAGGACCGGGCAGAGTTTTGTTCTCTTGTACATTGACATTGGGTCACTATAAGTCAGAACTGACTTAACGGCACCTAACAACAACATTGAGCTCGGAAGGAGCCCTGGTGGCACAACGGTTAAGCATTCGGCTGCTAACTGAAAGGTTGGTGGTTCGAATTCACCCAGCAGCTCAGCAGGAGACAGAACTGGTGATCTGCTTCTGTAAAGATTATAGCTTAGAAAACCCTAAGGGGCAGACAGTTCTGTTCTGTCACTTGGGGTCACTATGAGTCGGAGTCAACTTGACGGCACCCAACCAGAACAACAACGTTGAGCTGGGACAGAAACTACAGTAGCAAAGTCAGCACAGGCAATGGGGAGAAGTCTAGCAACACAGGCCTCACCCAGGGTCCAGAGAGTATGGCCACTCACCACAGGACTTCCCTAGCATGTGAACTATCTGGAGACTGCTTTGGCTTTGGAGTCAGACATACTGTGTCCAATCCCTGATTCTCCACTTACTGGTTGTGTGCCCTTGAGTAAGCTATTTTACTTGACATTTTTCAGTGCTCTTATCTGTCCCTGGATGGTGCAAACAGTTAAGCACTCAGCTGTTAACCAAAAGGTTGGCAGTTCAAGTCCACACAGAGGAAGGCACCTCAGAAGAAAGGCCTGGCAATCAACTTTGGAAAGTTCAGCCATCGAAAACCCTAGGGAGCACAGTTCTACTCTGACACATATGGAGTTGCCATGAGTTGGGGGTCAACTCAACAGCAATTGATTTCTTTTTTTTTTTTTTTATCTGTGAAACAGAGATTACCTACCACATAGGTTGTCCTGAAGATCAAATGAGAAGGTGCACATAGAGCCCTTTGCACCAGGCCCTGCCTCACAGCAAGCACTCGATAAATGTGAATTCTCTATTTTTAAAATCACTGTAGTGCTTCTGGTAGGGAGGGAACACCAGGGATGTTCCACAAGGGGGAAGCTGATATTTGGAAATCCAGGCAGGCAGACAGGCAGTATCAAATACAGTTGGCAGTAGGTAGCAGGCCAGAGCTATGAGCCAAGAGTTGAAGGACCAGGCCCCAGCCCCAAAGAATGGTGGAAGGATAAAACTGACATAATGGTGAGAGCAAAGCAGAGCCCCAGATTTAGGAGGATCCAGGAATGTGCAAGATTCAAAGACTGGGAATCCGTCCCAGGAAATAAGGATGTGGTTAGCAAAACTGCTGGGCAACGTGAAGACTGAGTCTCAACTTCAAGGCACAGCATGGAATTGGACAACCAGCAGCAAGGGAGTGATGCCCAGTCTCAAAGTGCCTGTCCATAGCTTTAGAAACCCAGTGTACCCACACCACCCTACCCTAGTTAGCTGATGATTGGTCCTTGAGCCAGATTGGGTTAGTCCTGCTGGGGAAGATGAATGGAATTTTTTGTGTTAGATTTAGTCATTTTTTAAAATATATATTTACATGATTCAAAAGTCAAGATGATATAGAAAGGTGTTATCGATTCAATTGTGTCCCCCAAAAAGAAGTGTGGAAGTCCAAACCCCTGTACCTGTCAATATGACCCTGTTTGGAAATACAGGTTTTCTTTTGCTATGTTTATGAGGTCATATCAGAATAGGGTGGGTCCTAAACCTAATCACTTTCGAGGTGGTATCCTATAAAAAGAGCAGGATAGACACAGAGACACACATCCAAGTGGAAGGTGGGTGGAGGCAGATGAGTCTACAAGCCCAGAATTGCTGGCAGTCTCCAGAAACTAGGAGAGAGGCCCACAAAAGGAATCAACATGGCCAAGACCTTGATTTGGCCTTTAGCCTCCAGAACCATGAGAAAATAAATTTCTGTTCTTTAAAGCTACCCATTTGTGGTATTTTTTGTTACAGCAGCACTAGGTATCTAAGACAAAAGCGATACCCAGATCAAGTGGCCAACAGACACATGAGGAAATGCTCGAGATCACTAGCCATTAGAGAAATGCAAATCAAAACCACAATGAGATACCATTGTGTACCCCGGCATTACTGGCACAAATCAAAAAACAGAAAATAACAAACATTGGAGAGGTTGCGGGAGATTGGAACTCTTACGCACTGCTGGTGGGAATGCAAAATGGTACAACCATTTTGGAAAATGATATGGCACTTCCTTAAAAAGCTAGAAATACCATATGATCCAGCAATCCCACTCCTAGGAATATATCCTAGAGAAATAAGAGTTGTCGCACGAAGAGACGTATGCACACCCGTGTTCATTGCAGCATTGTTCATAATAGCAAAAAGATGGAAAGAACCTAAATGCTCAATTCAACAGATGAATGGATAAACAAACTATGGTACATACCCACAATGGAGGACTACACAACGATAAAGAATAATGATGAATCTTTGAAGCCTCTCACAACATGGATCAATCCGGAGGGCATTATGCTGAGTGAAATAAGTCAATCACAAACGGACAAATATTGTATGAGACCACCACTACTATAAAAACTTATGAAAAGGTTTACACACAAAAAGAAATAGTCTTTGATGGTTACGAGGAAGGGGAGGGGTGGGGATTGAAAAACACTAACTAGACAATAGATAAGTGGTAACTATGGTGAAGGGTAAGACAGTCCACAGCACTGGGGAAGGCAGGCAGCACAACTTGTCCAAGGCAAGATCATGGAAGCTCCATAGACACATCCAAACTCCCTGAGGGACCAAATTTCTGGGCTGAGGGCTGTGGGGACCATGGTCTTGGGGAACTTGTAGCTCAATTGGCATAACATAGTTTATAAAGAAAATATTCTACATTCTACTTTGGTGAGTAGTGTCTGGGGTCTTAAAAGCTTGTGAGCAGCCATCAAGATACTCCACTGGTCTCACCCTGTCTGGAGCGAGGGAGAAAACCAAAGACACAAGGGAAATATTAGTCCAAAGGACTAATGGACCTTCACCAGACTGAGTCTAGCACAACTAGATGGTGCCTGGCTACCACCATTGACTGCTCTGAAAGGGATCACAATAGAGGGTCCTGGACAGAGCTGGAGAAAAATGTAGAACAAAATTCTAACTCACAAAAAAAAAAGACCAGACTTACTGGTCTGACAGAGACTGGAGAAACCGCAAGAGTATGGCCCCCAAAACCAAAAAAAAAAACAAACAAACAAACCAACCCACTGCCATTGAGTCAATTCCGGCTCATAGGACAGAGTAGAACTGCTCCATCAGGTTTCCAAGGAGCACCTGGTTGATTACGAACTGCTGACCTTTCGGTTAGCAGATGCAGCACTTAACCACTATGCCATCAGGGCTCCCAGACACCCTTTTATTTCAGTAATGAAGTCACTCCTGAGGTTCACCCTTCAGTCAAAGATTAGACAGGCCCATAAAACAAAACGAGACTAAAGGGGCACACCAGGCCAGGGACAAGGACTAGAAGGCAGGAGGGGACAGGAAAGCTGGTAATAGGGAACCCAAGGTCAAGAAGGGAGAGTGTTGACATGTTGTGGGGTTGGTAACCAATGTCACAAAATAATACGTGTACTAATTGTTTAATGAGAAGCTAGTTTGTTCTGTAAACCTTCATCTGAAGTACGATGATAAAAATAAAAAAAAGATATACCCAGAAAGTCTTGCTTTCCCATCATCTCCACTCTGTTATCCTCCATCTCCTAAAGATATTTATCTGTTCAGTGTTTCTTTTTTAAAAATATAAGCAAATATGTACATATATTCTTACTCCCTGCTTTTTGTACGAAAGATAGCACGCTGTATACCTTGATTTTTTTACTTGACAATGTATCTTGGAGATTTCTGCATATCAATAGACAGTTGTTGTTAGGTGCCGTCCAGTTAGTTCCAACTCATACCGACCTCATGTACGACAGAATGAAAGAGCCTGGTCCTGCGCACAGATAGAAATCTTCTTTATTCTATTTTATGGCTGGATAGTACTCCTTGGTTGTAGGTACCGTGTAATTTTTAACGAGCTTCCTGTTGCTGAATATCTGAGTTGTTTCCAGTCTTTTGTTGTCACAAACAATGTCACAAGCCACGACCTTGGATGTATGTCATTTTGTTCTTTCACAAGGCATTGGTAGGATAGGTGCCTAGAAGTAGAGTGGCTGGGTCAAGGGATAAGTTCACTGGTAATTTTGTTATTACCAAACCCCTCTCCACAGAAGCTGTACCATTTTTCACTTCCACTGGCAATACATGAAGATGTCTGTTTCCCACAGGCCCACCAACAAAGCATGTTGTCAAACTTTAACATTGTCGCCAGCCCGGAAGGGAAGTGATAATTTTGAAATCTAATGAAAGGCGAGTATATTTTTATAAAAGCCCCCACTAACCAATGCTTTATTATTTGGAATGGTCCTTCGTTCCTCCTTTTCTTCTTAAAAACTGTTGTTGTTATTAGTTACCATCAGTTTGGCTCCAACTCATGGGGAGTCCCTGAGTGGCAGAAATGTTTGACTGCTAACCGAGAGAAAGGTTATAGGTTCAAACCCACCCAGAGGCGCCTTGAAAGACAGGCCTGATGATCTGCTTCTGAAAGGTCACAGCCTTGAAAACCCTATGGAGTGCAGTTCTACTCTGCACATATGGGGTTGCCATAGCTAAATGCCATACCCCTAACTATTTCGTGTTTAGTGATTTAGACTTAGTTAATATCCCAATGCTTGCCTTCCATGCAGGAGACCCAGGTTCGATTCCAGCCAATGCACCTCGTGTACAGCCACCAGCTGTCTGTCTGTGGAGGCTTGTGTGTTGCTATGATGCTGAACAGGTTTCAGTGGAGCTTCCAGAGTAAGACTGACTATGAAGAAAGGTCTGGTGATTTATCTCCAAACATCGGCCAATGAAAACCCTATGGATCACAACTGTCTGATGACCAGTCAATCATGAGGATGGTGCAGGACCATGCAGCGTTTCATTCCATTGCATGGGATTGATGGCAGCTAACGACAAAAATAACATGTATGCCAAAAGCTGAAGTGTTCTGGACATGATGAATTAGACAGGCGGGGTTGCCTGGCTGGTGCAGGTAAGAAAGAGGAGGTATTTAAAATCCTGACTGATGTCCTGAACCCTGAAAAAGGCCTGGGCTTCTCCCTCCCCTTGGAATATCCTGATAATATCATCCGGCTCCGGGATTCCAACACGTGCTGGATCCCCCAGAGCACCAGGCTGACCTCCTGACCTTGACAGAACAACATCTTCCTGTCCACGCTCTCTCACCTTGAGCACCATCTGCCACCTCACAGATATTGACCTAGGACATGTAGGATGTGATGGGGAGAATTTTTAAAGATTGAATGAAGTACAGTTAGCAGACTAAGATGAGAAAACCATGAGAGAGAGTCACTCGGTAGCCTCAGCCAGGGTGACTTAGGTCTCAAGAGAAGTGGCCCAGTTGTCTTATAATCAACCTATTTGTATTTGGACCTTAGATGGTGTTTGTGTTACCTGCCACAAGCTTAGAGAAATCTCTAAATCACATAATAGTGATAAAATATGCTCTTTTTTTTGGTCATGACTCCCCAGGAACTTGATTGTCAGAGGGATGAGTTTGGTTGATAATGTTTAAAGAAAAAAATAATAATAACACCTATATCACTATTATCTTTATCAAGAGCTAGGAAATCCATGTATCAAAGGCAAAATATTGTGATCATCAAGGACTTTTTTTCTCCTTTTTTGTTTTTTTTTTTTGGTCGTGGAGGGAATTTGGTGGAAGACATCTGGAGGAGGGGAATTTGTATTTCCATTGATTATTTTATCACGAAAGAGAATCATCAACTCTTTAAGTCTGTCCTCCGGCTAAGAGGATGGAATTCTAACACCTGCTAGAACCCCTTGTGTTTCTTATCTATGTTGTCGTGGTGTTGTGGTTAAAATAATGCCGTTGTTTCTCTAAAGCTCTTATATGTTAAGCATCTACATGCTTAGTTATTTCCAATTAATGTTAATATAAGCTATGTCTTTTTATATTTCATTTGACTCAGGTCATTAAAAATGGCTTTGAGTCAAACACCAGAGAAGGCATATAGAGTGTTCATGAGTAGAATGGACATTCTCGGTCCTCTGTGTCATCCACAGAAGGATGGATGACATCAGAGAGTCCTGGGTGTGCTGGGACTCCTGCCTGTCCACACTGGAGAGAACATTCACATTCGCCACAACCTCCTGAGGCTGGAATAGGGGCCACCTTCATGGTGGACTTTTCACACGGAGGACACCAGAAGCCAAATTAATGAACACGTCCCTGAAAATATTAAAGATGCATATTTTCAAGTTTTAAATTAGAAAAAAAAAAAAAAACCCGACCGATCCTGACAGAATAATACAATGCAAAGATTGCATGTCATAAAATAGCATCTTATGCTTGAAAGAAATAAAAAAATTGAAGCAAAGTATCTGGAAAATACATCTGTACTCAGCTATGATTAATCTATTTTTAGATCAATCATGCTAATGTCATTTCTTTATGTGCACAAAATACCTAATATCTATATCTACCAACTTTTATAACCTGGAGCTCTTTGGAAGTGCAGTGAGAAACCTTTTGCAACAGCACATTCTAGTTATAGCACCTTTGAAAAAAAATCCTAGCTGTTTAGGGTAGCCACAAAATCGTTTTGCGTGCTAGTTAAATGTTACATATATGCTCCTGCCCACAAAAATCTTAATTTCCCCCATGTTGTTCCAGACATCGTCCCCAAATTTGATAGTGGAAACTCATTCAAGCAACCCACGATGGATTAATTTTCTTTTATAACATCCCACAGCAAAATTCCACTTTGGTTACTGGGGAGGCCTTGCTGTATGGGATGTTCTCTCACCCGAAGAGCAGACTGCTGGGCCACTCACTGCAGGAAAGCGGTTGTTGTGTTCTTCGTCCTGTACAAACCACCGTGGAGCGTGCTCAGGTGAGCAGAGGGACTGGCACCAGTCCTGCAAAAATATGACTCTATCAAGTGATCTTGTGAAATCACTGCTCATGACATGGCATTAGAAGGATTCAGCTCAATTTCCTTATAATAAAGGAGTGGTTACTAAGACATATTCTCATGCACAGGCACCTCGTGGCCATTCCGGATGTTCATCGGTACCGCAGGGTTTGGGAGGGCAGTCCTGGAGGGGCTGTTGCTCTGTTATCGCCCAGATTGGTTGCAGAGGTCTTTCATTCATTTCACAAACACTAACGGAAAACCAGGCCCTCCATGGTTGTTGTTAGCTGCCTTGTCGTTGGCCCAGACTCATGACGGCCCACGTACAGCAGAAGGAAACGCCCAGTCCCATGCCATCCCATGATGTGTCGCAGATTGGACTGTTGTATTCCATAGGGTTTTCACTGGCTGATTTTCAGAAGTAGATCACCAGGCCTGGGAAGGACATGAGCAAAGGCAGAGGGGGCAGCCAGCCGTGTAACAGGGCAGAGAGGTGTCAGGGCAGAGAGGACGCCATCCTGAGCAGGGCAGAGCCTCTGAGGAGCACATGGTACCCTGGATGGCCACAGGGCACGTGGCTCTGAAGGACAGGGAGCAGGAGCACCCTTGGCGGTGGGGGCTCGGGGCTGGGAGGAAAAGAAGTTGGTAAAGGGAAAAAAGAAAGAGTAGAAGGAGCTTTGGGCTCAGGAGGTCCAGGGAGGAGGAGAATAATGTTGAGATTTAAAGAGCCATCAGAGTAGCCTATTCACCTCCTTTTGTAGATAACGAAATTGAAGTCTGCTAATATGTGCCTCTTTTGGGTCAAAGACTTGTGACATGTACTTGAAACATAGAAAGGACTTGTGGTTGTTAGCTGTCATTGAGTTGGCCCCAGACTCATGGCGACCCCATGCACAACCAAAGGAAATGCTGCCCAGTCTTGAGCCATCCCCATGATTAGTGAAGGATCAGACTGTTGCGCTCCATAGGGTTTTCACTGGCTGATTTTGGAAGTAGACTGCCAGGCCTTTCTTCTTAGTCTGTCTTAATCTGTGAGCTCTGCTGAAACCTGTTCAGCACCACAGCAATACAGAAGCCTCCACTGACAGATGGGTGGTGGCTGTGCATGAGGTGCCTTGGCAGGGAATTGAACCCAGGTCTATCTAAATATACCACCCGCCCACCTCAGCTTTAATAAGCAGGCATAGAATTTTAAAAATCACATAACACCATGATTCAAATATCAATAAATATTTTCAAAACACTAAAGCAGAGGAAAGCCAAGAAAAGATAAGCAGGTTTCCCCTAGAAGAAGGAAGGTAATTAAAAATCATAGTTGGAACTTTTTCAGTGACCAGGTGAGGTTAGAAATCCAAATATGGCTGGGATTTTGAAATAAAATACAGGCTGGTGGACCAACAGTCCAAGGTGTTTATCTATAGAAGGTGAGCAAGAAAGGCTATTCTAAAGTCTTAACCTTGAACCCAAAATTTTTGTGCCTTCCAGGAATTATCTGACGTTAGTAAGACGGTCTTGCCTAGTTAATGATAAATGTATCAGAGAATAAATTGTAATTTGCAACATTGTTTTTTTCTAGACCCATTGAAGTTTAGTAACAATGTGTCTGGCTGTTAACAAGTCTCCCTCCTTCCATTCCTCCTCCTTCCAGTTTCTCCCTTCCTTGTCTTCTCCCCAGCACCTACCTCGGGTGAGGAGAGTTCTCATCTCTATGCAGCACTCTCCGTCAGTCAGCCATAGACCGGCAGAGCCCCACACAGCAGGTTGGGAGCTCCAGAGGCCGCCGGCAGCAGCCTGCTTTACTTCTCTTGTCCCTCCTGTTCAGCACCGGCATCTGATGTATAAAGGATTCACAGTGCTCCCTTAGCACCTCCAAAGGACAAATGCTGAACATCATCCACCGTCCTGTGTAGCCACAGAACCACAGAATTAACTTGAATCTGGAGAAGAGGCCCTAGACTGCACCCCTTCCTCCCCCAGGTCAGTCCCTATCCCGTCTACCAAGTTTCACCCGAAACATGGTTAAACCAATTGCCATCGCATTGACTTCAACTCCTGGCAACCCCATGTGCGTCAGAGTAGAACTGTGCTCCACAGGGTTTTCAATGGCTGTGACCTTTAAGGGGTAGATTGCCAGGTATTTCTTTCTTTCTTTTTTTTTTTTTTGCCAGATATTTCTTCTGAGGTGCCTCTGGGTGGAGTCCAACCTCTAACCTTCAGGTTAGCAGCAGAGTGTATTAACTGTTTGTACCACCTAGGGACTCTGAAACGTGTTAGCAATAACAAATTCTAGGATCCCCGACTTTAGGAAATGGATTGAGGATTCAGAAGACTGCACTGTTTGGATGGAAAGAATAACGTTGTCAGCATGTAGGTGTGCTTTCCTTTTCATAACTTCAGTCCATTCGGAGGGGACATTTTATAGTAAACGGGGGTTTTCCCCAGCACCGCAGCCTCCCCCCTCACTGGTGGTGACCCCTGCTTCACTGAATCTTCTCCCTGGTGCCCACACCCACTTATCTCTTCTTCTTGCATATCAAAACAGACCTTAGGGAACAGATCAGAAATATATTTATAGTAAGGTATAAGTAACCGATAAAAGTTCTAGGTATAAGAAGCAAATTTGTATTTTGACAGGGCTCAAGGCCTTTAGAGAAAGACTGAATCCATAAATCTTTAAAGGGGAAAATTTTTTTTCTTCAAATTTTTAACCATTTAATGAGGAAATTTTAATTAGGTAGCAGGAGAAATGTTTGGGGTTAATTTCTACTTAAAAGTTTAAATTATTTATTAGTTTTGTTTATTATTAAATTATATATTATATATATATTTGATCATTTAAATTATATATCTTATTAAATACACACACACACAATACCTACTTAGCTATTTTATGCCAGGCAATATGTCAAGTACTTTACATAGACTCATTAAATTCTCACTAAAACAAAACAAAACCCTGCAAAGCAGATATTTAGTGTTTGTTATAGATTGAATTGTGTCTCCCAAAAATGTGTGTCAACTTGCCTAGGCTATGATTCCCAGTATTGTGTGGTTGTCCACCATTTTGTAATCTGATGTGATTATCCTGTGTGTTCTAAATTCTAACCTCTGTGGTGTTAATGAGGCAGGATTAGAGGCAGTTATGTTAAGGAGGTAGGACTCAGTCTACAGGATTAGGCTGTATCTTGAGTCAATCTCTTTTGAGATATAAAAGAGAGAAGTGAACAGAGAGAGAAAGAGAGAAGGACTCATGAACACCAAGAAAAGAGCTGGGAGTGGAATGTGTCCTTTGGACTCAGGGTCCCTGTGCTGAGAAGCTCCTAGACCAGGGGAAGATTGATGACAAGGACCTTACCCTAGAGCCAACAGAGAGAGAGAGCCTTCCCCTGGAGCTGGCACCTGGACTTCTAGCATCCTAAACTGTGAGAGAACACATTTCTGTTTGTTAAAGCCATCCACTTGTGATATTTCTGTTATAGCAGCACTAGATGACTAAGACACTGGCCTTGTACTATCTTCATGATGGTTGACATGTCTGAGTCCATTGTTGCAACCATTGTGCAGTGTTTTCCACCCTAGGGGCCTCATCTTCCAGCACTATATTGGACAATATTCTGTTGTGATCCATAGGGTTTTCACTGGCTAATTTTCAGAAGTAGATCTCTCAACCTTCCTAGTCTGTCTTAGTCTGGAAGCTCCACTGAAACCTGTCCATCATGGGTGACCCTGCTGATATTTGAAATATCAGTGGCATAGTTTCTAATATCACAGCAACACACAAGCCACCACAGTATGACAAACTAACCGATGGTGGGTGGCAAGTCCAGTTAAGAAGTGTGTATTGATTGATTTTGTGCTTAGTGCAAGAAGCCATCCACTTGTGGTATTTCTGTTATAGTAGTACTAGCTAACTAAGACAGTGTTTCACATACATCCTGGTACACAACAGGTTAAGTAAATTATCAAAACTTGAGCAGCCTGTAAGCATGGAGCTGGCACATGAACCCAACTTCTCTCTACTCTGTCACGATGCCGCTGGTGGTAACACTCTCCTTGGGTGGCAGGAAGCAGTTTTTCTGCTTGCCTCCAAGGCTGCATAGTTAAGCAACATATACAGCTTTAAAAATCTTTTCTCACAAGCCTTCCTAGAAAGTCCCCTTAACCATCTTTGTTTTTTCTCTGAACTCCCCAGAGTTTGTGTATGCCATCCTTTTAACGATGTACCCCAAATGAAACATAGTGGCCTGGTCTATTTTCATTTTTCAGTCTATGCAGGCTACAAAAAAGTAAACAGCATATGGCAAAAAGTTAATGAGATTAAAAAATTATAAATTCACTTAAAATAATCCACGGGCTTCTACATGTGTTCCTGGTCTGGTTTCAAAAACCACAGGAGTTTTACTATGTTTTAGAAAAGGGTGGCTATTTTGCATTGTTTCTGTTGTGGTCAATGGGAAATTAATCTCGTAGAATTAGCAGTAATAATCATGTTGCTTATAAACAAGGGCCACGCTAGACTAGTACACACCAAGACTTACTGTGAGGTGTTTGAGCACTGAACACGTCAAAACAACTCGACAATGCCCTCTCTAGCTACACATCTCATGTACACACGATGCTTCTGTAGCTAGCAAAGATAATGAGGAGTCTCACCCAAAGGGGAAATCAGAGCGAGTTCAAGTCTGAGAGCGTGTAGGAGCCCTCCGAACATAGCTTAGAATTTATATTAGCATAATAGGTTCTTGTTGTTGTTAGTTGCTGTCCAGTCGGCTCTGACTCATGAACGAAATGTTGCCCAGTCCTGCATCATCCTCATGGAATTTCCCTCGTTTTCGCTGACCCTCTGCTTTACCCACTGCGATGCATAATAGGAAACCCTGGTGGGGTAATGGTTAAGAGTTCGGCTGCTAACCAAAAGGTCGGCAGTTTGACTCCATCACCTGCTCCTTGGAAACCCTATAGGGCAGTTCTACTCTGTCCTGTAGGGTCGCTCTGAGTGGGAATCGACTCCATGGCAACGGCTGGAGGCATACTGGGCTGTTGTAGTGCTTGTCTTGCATCTTCAGGTTGGTTCTGACTTACGACCTCGTGTGTTACGGTGGACAACTGCTCTGCAGGGCTTTTTGGGGGGGCTGTAATCTTTATGGAGCAGATGGCCAGGGCTTTTCTTCTGAGGTGCCATTGGGTGGGTTTGAAACACCAACTTTTCGGTTAGCAGCCGAAAGCAAACCGTTTGAGCCACCCAGGTAGACCTGACTTTTAAGAAAAATTTCCTCCACTTTTTTTTTTTTAAATAAATACTTTATTTGTTTAGAGCCTTTTTAGGTTTACAAAAAAATTTTGCAGAAGGTACAGAGAATTCCCCAGGCCACCTTCTCCCTATATATTATTTTTCCACCTTTTAAGTAAATAGAAGCAGAAGTTAGGAATTCTGACTTTTCGTTAAATGAGTAGTCACAGGAAAAGTTATTGTTGCTGAAGTTACATTAGTTCTCTGCATCTAAAGAAACAATTAATTTGAAAATGCAGGTAATACTTTGTTTGCATGTTTGTGTTCAGCCGCAAAGTTCTACCAACACTTAACTGCTCCAGTGTGGGTCCAGGCCTATTCTGAGTATCGTGGAAGATAAAAGAGAAATTGAAGAAAGGGACTGTGTCCTTAAGGAACTGATAATCCAGCTAGAGAGATGTAAGGCCCTTAATGAAATAAAGGGGAGCTATAGGGAGCCCTGGTGGCACAGTGGTTAAGCACTCAACTGTTAACTGAAAGGTTGTTGGTTGGAACCTGCCAGACTCTCCACGGGAGGAAGATGTCGCAGTCTGCTTCCTTAACAATTTACAGCCTTGGAAACCCTATGGGGCAGTTCTACTCTGTCCTATAGGGTCACTGTGAGCCGGAATCGACTCAACGGCAAGGGGTTAGGTTTCTTTGGTTTATTGAACACTTCCCATGTGCCAGGTGCTGTGTTCAGAGCTTTACAGGGATTCTGTCATTGAATCATCAGAAGCCTGGTCAGGTAGATACTGTTATCTGCATTTTATACAGGAGGAAATCAAGGCTTAAGAAGTTCACCTAGTTCTCAAAGGGTTGTTGTGAGGATTATATGAAAAAGCATAATATGCTACAGTGAAACCTGTGAAAGCCAGAACTCGACAGGACTGCCTTGTTTTTCTGGGTCTTGAAAGTTTTCTTTTCTTTCACTCATTTTTGAGGAAAATATTTGAGTTTTCCTTAACTTTCTACCTTACACAGATTCCAACTTTCACAAGTTTTACTGTGTATCACTTAGGTTTAGATTTGATTTCATGCTAAAAAACAAAAAAACAAAAAAACAAAGAAAAAAGCAAAATCACTAGCTTAAACAAGATAGTTTACTTTTCTCTCTCATAAACAAAGTCCAGAGGCAGGCAGTAACCGAGCTGCCACTCCAGCACCACTTAAGCCCATGGACACAGCTACCTCTGGGAGAATCTGGAAATGTAGATTTTGGTTATTTTTTTCCCAGGTGGTCATGTTTCTTGCCAAAATTGGGTTTTCTATTACTAACGACGGGGAGAACAGATATTGGCTCAGGCAACCTGCTTGTCTGCCATATGTATGCGAAGTGCTTGGCACAGGAAAATCACAATAAATGTTAAGTAATAATCATAATAGTAATAGTAGTAAGTAATAATAAAGCTACAAAGAGCAAAGAAGTGCCTGAGTTTATTGATTACATACAATTATTTCTGCTTGAGGTTTCCCTTTTTCTAGACTTGTACCTAATCCCTGAGTAGGGAAGTGAGGGAAATAAGAAGCTGGGAGTGGGGGCTAAGTGCCCCAAACACTGAACCCTGGGGAACCTTGCCACCAGGGCTGGCCTCTCTTTTTCCTCCTCCAGAGATGCATGGAGGTTTGCCCCTCACCAGCATTTTCCCATCTGTGGAAACGTGGCAGGAAGTCACGTGATGGTGAAAACCCAAGGTACCCCTCAGGTCCGGGCGCTTCCCAACCTAGGCTACAGCTTCCTTCCCATGCGCCTTTCTGGGGCTGCAGGTGACAACCCGGGCCTCTGTCAAATGGGGAAGGGGAACGGCAGGCACATTGCCTAACTCCCAGGGATAAACAGTCACACTAGGACAGAGTTGTCCTTTATGTAAGTGACAACAAGCCTGACGCCCACTGCTGTTGTGCAAGTAGACGGCCCTCGGAAGGTGGAGTAGTTGTAGCTCCTGGGTTGGCTGTCTTGACTCATATGGCTCGTTATTTTGAAGGGTTTTCCATGGCATCACCCTTTCCATCTCAATCTTACAAATTCCTAGATAAGACAGAAGACTCTCAGGCCAAAAATATTTTCAGCGTGCAGATTTGAGGAGTGTATGGAGGGCTCATCCTCAGCTTCTTAAACTTCTAAGAGTTCTTTGGGTCTAAGGTTTCTATCTTGAGCAGAGTTGGCTAATCATAGCTGTGGGGGTGGGGCACGATTAGAGGAAAACAGGTTGGACAGATGGATAAGGTGGAGTGGAGAGCAGGGATAAAAGCTGCTTCAAACATTGGTTTGGGCCAGGGAGGGGTGGGGTGGAAAAGGAAGTGAGATGTAAGATCTTGACTTGCATTCCCTCATCTCTATGTCTCATTTGTTACCCAGTCCTTCAATGTTATCTCCCAGCTGTCTCTCCCATCCAGGACCACTTCAAGCATACACAGTGCTTTTTGCAATTAGAAGGAGACACCCCTCCCTCCCAGGAGACTCTGCCCTCCCCCAGGACTCAATGAAAGTGGCAAGAAAGCTCCCGCTGAATTGCAGCCCCCACTGTCTCCTTGGCTGGGCGCCCTCGAGCAGTGAATAGCCTGCATATTCTTAAGAGGTGATCCTTTGGAATTAGTTCCCTTGTCTCCATCTCCACAGCCCTCCCTCCCCTCCCAAACTATACCATCACTCACTTGGACTCTGCCCTATCCTGACAGATAACCAGGGGAGCCATTTACAAAAAGTCTCCAATTCAGACTTTGGTGTTGTTGCCAAGTAAGATTATACATTTAGTCCTATATTAAAAGATGTTCATCGTATTATTTTTTAAAACTTGTGATCTATTACCAGACCACACTGCAGGGCACTATGAATTAATTAAAAATAAATAAATCTTATTCTGTGAAAAGTGCAATTGTATTGCACTGTATTTTTCAGGTTGAATACATTGTTTTGTGAATGTAAGCAGTGAAATACATTAATTTCTATGATCCTCTTTTATTATTTAATATTGTAATATACTGCTTGTTGCTGTTAGTTGCTATTGAGTTGGCTCTGACTTATGGTGACATTATGTATAACAGAAGGAAACATTTTCCGGTCCTGTGCCATCTTCATGACTGTTGGTATGTTTGAGTCCAAATATACTGGAAGCCTCAATAAATGTAGGTGACCAGGCCTCCCTGGCTGAGACTTCGGGGACCTGACCCCCATTCGAACTCTAATCCAGTCTGGCTTCACCGCCAACGTGTTCTTCTCCCAGCAACCAGAGGGTTCTTTCCATAACCCAGATCTGATCACCTCAGCTCCCTGCTTAAACGCTCCAGTTACTTCCCACTTCTCTTAGATACTGGTAACCCATCGCCATCAAGTTGATTCCAACTCATGATGACCCCATGTGCTCCATGGGGTTTTCTTGGCTGTAATCATTATGGAAACAGATTATCAGGCCTTTCTTCCATGGTGCCACTGGGTGGGTCTGAATCATCAACCTTTAGTTCAGCACCTGAGACGTTGGGATATAAGCCCTGATTTAATGGGGCCCGTAGGCTCACGTGGTGGCCCCCAGCTCAGCACTGCTCCCTGCACGCCTGCCGCACACTGCTGTCCAGCCCACTGGCCTCCTGCTCTCCAGGACACTCTATCCCTTCTGTACCTGGTTGATTTCTTGTTTCAGTTTTTAGCCCGTGTCATTTCCTTCGGGAAGTCTTCCCTAAGGCCTGTTCTACATCAGATTCCTTCATTATTTCCCTCGCAGAGTCCTGCATCTTTCCTTCAGAGCATGTTATCACTGTGGTATTATAAATTTAAGGAGCCCTGGTGGTGCAGTGGTTAAGAGCTCGGCTGCTGAAAGGTTGGCAGTTCGAACCCACTAGCTGCTCCATGGAAGAAAGATGTGGCAGTGTACTCCCGTAAAGATGTTGTTTGTTAGGTGCCGTGGAGTCCGTTCCAACTCATAGCACCCTGTGTACAACAGAACGAAACACTGCCTGGTCCCGCACCACCCTGTGTACAACAGAACGAAATGTTGCCTGGTCCTGCTCTGTCTCCATCATCGGTTTCGGATCCGGCAACCCGATTAGTACAGTAATAGCAAGTATGTTTGGTTGTTGTTTGCTGCTGTCGTTTCCGACTCATGGTAAAGTTATATACAACATGAAGAACCATTGCTGGTCCCGGGTCATCTTCACCATCACCAGCATGTTCATCGTTAATCCACCTCACCGAGGGTCTTCCTCACCCTCGTTGGCCTTCTATGTCGCCAAACACTGTCTTCCTCTAGCGATTGATCTCTCTTGATGTATCCAAAGTAACTGAGTTGGACAATCAAATATGTTTACTATCCAAGTATTTATTTTTTAGACGCTCGAGTGGAGTTCTAAGTGCCTTTATCCAAGCTGCAGGTCATCACAGGTAGGAGCCACCTAGATGATGTATGACATGATCTAATCATAGGAAAGAATATTGAAATGCATGAGAAGGTGCTCAATAAGTGATTTTTGATGATGGCAACATGAATGAGGGCAATATAGGGAGTAAAATGAAAGATGTGATTGGACATACAATTCTATCTAAAAGTTATAGAACATTTCTAAGCATTCTAGGTTGTAGTAAAAAATATTTATTACACATCATTCGAAATGTGGACAATCCAGTAAAGATAAAATGTACAATACTTTAAAATGTAATAAGGTATTTCTGCATTTATTTCAACGGTGTTACTATGCACCTACCAGTGGCTCCATGGAGAAAAGACCTAGTGATCTCCCATAAAGATTACAGCCTAGGAAACCCTACGGGGCAGCTCTACTCCGTCCTATAGGGTCCCTATGAGTCGGCATTGACTCAATGGCACATAACAACGTTAAATTTAAGATTTTGGAAACCTACATGCAAAGCTTAGAAATACTCTGAATATACTTGGAATTGGCCCAATTGCTGGTGCTGACTAGCCTCATCAGGATCCAGTGGTGGGTTCCTAGTGTCATGTCAGGGACATGCCAGATGCACATTAGGCTAATGGCAGCCAACACGAGGCTGTTACAGGGATTGCTGACCTATGGGGAAGTCTGAGCTTGCTTCTTATCCAACCGAATCCTCCATGAGGTTCAAGGGCAGCCCTTAGTATATTTTAGTACAGTTGTTAATCGTTTATCTCCTTTATTAGACTCTGACACTTTTTTTTTTTAAATAAACTTTTAATTTTAGAACAGTTTTAGTTTCGCGGAATTATTGCAAAGATAGTACAGAGCTTTCCCATGTACCCCCACGCCCGGTTTTCTTTAGTAATACCTTACATTGGTATGGCACATTTGTTACAATTAATTTAAATCATTTCTTATAACTAAAGTCTATAAGGAGCCCTGGTGGCGCAGTGATTGAGAGCTCGGCTGCTAACCAAAAGGTCAGCAGTTCGAATCCACCAGCTGCTCCTTGGAAACCCTATGGGGCAGTTCTACTCTGTCCTAGAGGGTCACTATGAGTAGGAATTGACTTGATGGCAATGGGTAATGGGTAAATAGACTCTGACACTCTTGAAGACAGGAACCAGGTAATATTTATCTTATTTTCAGGTCATGACACAAAGCAGATTCTAGATAAATTTGTTGAATGAGTTAAGTGCAGTTTATACCCATCCAAATTCATTATCCCTATTATAATATTCTTAGTAAGTACAATGATGCCACTGTTCCTCATAGTTCCCAAATTTGTTACAATTGTTTGCCTAGATTTTTCTCAAATGCCACCCAGTTGCTTTGCATACTGAATTCATAGGCCACTGTTAATTTGCATCGTTGTTCCAAATCAAATGCTAGATCCCATATCTTGCAATTACTCAGCGTTATTCACTGCTAATGTCTAAATCGGAGAAGTGAAAAGGACAATTGTTTAGTGCTTTTTTAAGTCCCTGACCAAGATCAGTAGGGAAATCCCATTAGCTCCCATTCATCGCATTTCTCATAAATCTAAAAGGAAAGCAAGTGTCCAAAGCCTTATTCTTTACTAGTTCTTATTTGTAAAACCTTGACAGGGCTTTATTCTAAATTGCTTTCAAATTACGCAAATAATACTGAGAAATACGATGGGTAGTGGGTCGTGATAGTTTCAGTCATCAAATAAATAAGTAGTACTGTAAAAGTGGACTAATCTGAAAGCAAACAGAACAGGATGGGCTACGAGGAGGTAAAAAGAATGGAACTGTGGAATTCTTAAACTACCATCTGGCTCAATCCTCTTTAAGTGGCCAAGCTGAAGTGTCTTTTATTCAGTGCCCCAAACTTATTCACAAGGAGCAGTATTTGAATATTAATATTTCCATATAATAAAAAACCCTTTTTGTAACCAGAAAGGAATGTTTAGCAAAATAATGGCTAATCCTCAGGCTAAACACGAAGGCGTGGGGAGCGATCGTGGTTGGGAGGTCGCTGGAGGCGAGACACAGCCACATGGCAGCTTTTGGGCCTGCACCTTGGTGGTTCTTTGTGGTTAGAGTAACTTATTAAAGTTGTCATTATGGTTTGAAATTTAGGCAAGAGGTGTAAAAATAAGAAATTCACTGGGAAAAATGAACTCAGTGATTGCTAGTACTTTATTTCTTCCAAAAGAAACCCAAACAAACCAATACCAAACCCATTGCCTTCGAGTCGATTCCGACTCATAGCGACCCTATAGGACTGAACAAAACTGCCCTATAGGGTTTCCAAGGCTGTAAATCTTCACAGAAGCAGAATGCCACATCTTTCTCCTGAGGGGCAGCTGGTGGGTTCCAACCGCTGACTTTTCGGTTAGCAGCCGAGCGCTTAACCACTGTGCCACCAGGCTCCTTCCAAAAGAAACAATAGAGTTGCCATATAGGATAATTGAGGCAAGTGACACAATAGAAATGATCATCTCTAGGTGAAAGTGTGCTTCTGTGAAATTTGAAAGTATTTCATCACTTTAGCAGATCCCTGACAATTGCTGTTTTGTTTATTAAGCCCTGTTTTTATTTTATTTTCATGAAACTGTAAGAGGTTTTCTTTTCCTGGAAAGGTGTTTGAAAAGTGTTTAAGTTGAATAAAATATGAGGCCACTACTTATCTTCAGCAAAGATGCTAAAAAAGAGGTACTGGAACATTTTTCTGTGGTTTCAAAGACAAAACCCAGTCCTGCTGGCTTTGTGTTGTGCTTCTCTTCCAGACTGCAGTGCCTTCTGTCTGCTTCAGGGCGTGGCATCTGCCATTGGGGAGGAAAAACTGGCATGTGATGCCTTTTATAGCAGACTGATTTCATTGTGCTGAGGGCCTCTATTTCAGAGCCTCTTGGTTCCAGTCTTCTAGTTGACTTGCTGGAGCAAATGGAATTAAAAGAGACTTAGACTTACATACCTATATTTTTTTTAAAATTATTTTTCTATATAAAAAAAATTTTCATGAAAATGGTCAAAGCTGAACTTGGTGACTCATTTTCCCTTTTAAGATTAGCTGTGAAAACAAGCCACAAGATATGAATTGACTTTGATACATTTTATCAATTGGAAAAAATGCCATTTTATGATATGTATATACTCAGTTTGATGAGAAATGTCTAAGCATAAATATCTGATTTTAGAATATATGAATATACACACACACACAAAACAGACATGTAGTTATATTTGCATATGAAAAACTTTAAAAATTCAACTTATGTGGGGTTATGTGTATAATTAGTATGTATTGGAATATACAAAAGGAGAAAATCCAGGAGAAAATGTCAAAAAGGCACACTAACAAAGATGTAGTATTCTCTTGGCAAAACTGATGAATGATTTGGCATGAATTCATCTTACAGTTCTGCTGTTCTCTCTTACACATGATGATAGGACCCTGGTTTTCCAGTTGTTTGCAGAGAATTGCAATTTGTCGTTTCCACACTGGATAATGACCCTTGGGTGTGCACCTGATCTCCACCCCCCCACCACAATTAGTCCCCAGTTTTTTCCAGTCTATCGTTTTCTATTAGTCATGTAACATATTTACACTTGGTGAGGCACACAAAAATAACCAGGGCAGCCGAAATAAACTAATGTACTTTTTACGAAAGTTGGAGAAAATGATTTTGCAAAACTACACTCTACCAAAATCACACAGATTATTTCAGCTAGCTTGACCTCTTGAAAGCTCTAGTTTCAAATGCTTTCTCTCGATGAAAACAGAGTACACACCAGTAAAACTGAACCACTGCTTAGGTTAAGAAGTCCTGCTATCAAAGATACCCAAAATAGTATAGTGATTAATTAGCAATTTTAAAACATTATAAAGTGATAATAGATATTTTTTAAAGAACAAAGTATGAAAGATTTCTACTTCAGGACTTCATGTGATCATTTTATATTACTGAATTAATATTTATATTTATTAAAGACAATGTCTAGTATTTTTCATTCTGTTTCACATTACTTAAAAATGAGCTCATGAGGGTTAATTGTTCACATTAACCTCTGAAATATGACGAAAGATGTCACAGATTTATGCAGATATGAGCTAAACCTTAGCTGTTACTATTATGGCACTAACAGTTAAATTTTCATCCGAAAGTTGTTTGGAGCGTAACACACTACTCGACGTCTTTGAGGATTTTCCCTTTAAAGAGAGGACGTACACGTGCACTGCAAGAAAAATGCTCGTTTGGGAAGAGTTTTCGTTGATAAGCCTACATGCAAATATAAGGTGCCTTGAAAACTAGTTATATAAAGAGTATTTTTGGGGGCAGGTACAGTACATGAAAAGCATTTATTGAGTACCTGCTGTGTACAGGGCACAGCGCTCCTGGAATTCACCAAAACCTTTCCTAATTTTGCAGTTTGAAGAAGTTGTGGGAATTACGCGGAGGGACCGAAATCAAGTCAGCGAGGCTAACATTCCGAGAAATTACATAACTCCTGGGAGACACAGTGCTTTTGCACAGATTACCCAAATATTTTTCTTTTTCCGTCGGTTCTTCGTAACCTTTGAGTCCGACAGACAACTTTGTTCCCAAGCCCTTTCCTCTCTTTTGTCTGCTCGTCAGACTCGTTTTCCACCTTTGTATCGTGCCTTTTCGACGGGAAAACAAGCACGCAAACGCGCGGTTGGCACGGAGACCGAGGCCCGAGGAGCGTGCAGCCGCCCTCGGCCCGGCCGGCCAGCCGGGTGCCCGGCGAGGTGCGCCCGGCGGGCGGCAGCGGCGGCGGCGCGGGCCGAGTCCAGTCCGCGTTTTGCGAGTGCGCGGAGTAATCAGAAGTGGATAATAGTTGCTCGGGCTCGCGCGGCCCCCTCGTGTGCCATGCTGGGCCCGATAGGCTCCGGCAGCCGTGTGTTTACCCATATCCGGGTTAGAGAGAAAAGCAGAAAAGTTTCATTTAAACCTGAACTCAAAACTTTCACCATGAAAGCCCACAGCAGGAACAGGCCCAGACCGTGAGGCGCGACCCGCTGCTCGTAAGGCGCCCGGCCGGGGGGGCTCGCCGGAGTCGGCGCGGGCGTGGGATGCGCGCAGGAGGGGCCGCGGCCTGAAGCCTCGTCCCCCCGCCCC
>NW_004443938.1:14080670-14128433 GCF_000243295.1 Trichechus manatus latirostris | reverse complement strand
GCTTTTGTGGGGAAATCGTCTCCTCGCCACTCGGTCTGAGGTGAGTGGTGACCAGATCCCTTTGGTTAGCGCCAGCACTGCGCTTTAACTAGAAGGACGGAGAACTTTCTCCACCGCCAGCCACGTCTCGTGGAACGGCTGGGGAGGTAGGCTAGCTTCCTGACAACCCGAGTGTGCTGTTCTTAGTTGGGGAGAACCGCTTCTAACTAGAGCACTCGTGAATGTTCGATGCGGCCTGCGGGTCTGAATGTTGAGGAGCAAAAATAAAACCAAATTGTGCACCTACATGGAGGCAAAATACTCTGAAATACATCGGTTCCTTCTTAAGAATAGCCGGTGAGATCCATGCTTAGGCTTCTGGGCAGCCTGAAAGGAGTCACCTTCAGAGAGGCTGTATTCAAGGACCACATTCCGAATAAATCGAACTTGTTTTGGTCGGGGATCGTGCATACCTTTTATTAGGCATATCCAGTAACATGCCAGACCAGTGGCAGTGAGCTATTTGAGTGGTGTTTATTGGGATTTTCTGTATTGCGCTGTCACCCCAGCCCTACAGCTTTATTGGGAAGTGTCCTGCACTCTGGCTGTTTCTTGCTGGTAGGCTGAGCCTAAAGACTGACTTGATCTCCTTTGCGAGGTTTGGAATTTGAATTGTGGAGGTAAACTGGCTGTAATAGTCTCCAGACAGCTGCCTCTGAGTTGACATCTAATCTGCCATCTGATTGGCTCCCCTCTCACCATTGGGCATTTAGCACTGCTGATGTAAATAGAAGTGCTCAGCAGTACAGTCACAAAAATCCTTGTCACAAATAATAACTGAGCTCTATTGCAAGCAGATGTAAGGTTGAATATGATTTAAAGCTTCGTTTGTTATGAATCGTAGTTATTAATAAGAGGATTAAGTATATAAAAACATTGTGCTGGTGTGTAGCGTTCAGCATTTGCAAAATTAAGTTCTTTGATGACAGCCTTTCAGTATGGACATTACATAGATCATGGACTTTAATTGTAGGGTGAGGATATGTTAATTGAAACATACTGAAACCAGGAATTTTTAACCAGTTTTTGGATTCTGAAAGCTTTTATTGGATTCGGAAAGCTCTTCTAAAAGCCTGCACTTTACAAATTTAACTGGGGGACGGGGGGGGGGACGGTTGAGCTATATTAGAACGTGTATTTAATATAAAATTAAAATTTTCAAGCTTCTGATAACACAGTAGTATCATTTAGTGATGTTTATTTAGTTTTATGACAAGATTAAAGCTATATTTATGTTTAGTTGTGTTTTAACATTTCTGACCATTTGTAGATGAAGAATGTTAGAATTGACATTATATTTTTAAAAAATGAAATGAGAAAACTAAGCAATTTTTGTAGACAACAACTAGTCAAAAGGAAAAACAGATATTCCTTTGAAATACTAAAAAGCATTTTCTGTTTGCTTCTGATTTGAAATTCCTCAAGAATCTTGTTTTTTTTCCCTCTTGATTATTTCGTTAGATTAGGTAATGTGAGCCTTATTTAAATTGCTTGTACAGTGAAGGAGGAAAAGCTAGATTACTAGCAAGTTGTGCTGGATGTGTTTCTTCCAAATAATTTTTCTCTTATAGACATCTTAATGCTGTAAAAGTTTTTAAGATGCTAATCTGTTGGAAGTAAATACCAGTGATTTGTATATATATTTTTACCCAGCCCATTTATTTTAGGAAGGTATATTTTAATAATAATCATATATTAGAGGATAGTGAATATATCTTAAAGGAGAGATTTGTCAGAGAGAATGAAAGACTGAATTTAACAAATACTGTGTGAATTCTAAGCTGAATATGTTCACTGTTTTCAAATCTTTAGTTATTGGAGTTTTACTTTTAACAATGTATTTTCCTGTTCTTGGTAGAAGACTTGAAATTTCGGTGTTCGTTGATTTGCACAAGTAAAAACGTTATAGAGAAGGCTCATTTAAATAAACTCACATAATTGATTTAAAAAAGATTTGTTTTCTCAGTTGCTTTTAAAGGTGCAGTTTAAAAATTCACATCTTTGTAAACTAGAAACGAAATGAAGTTAGAGGCAGATGTAAGTCTATGTTACTTTGGAGTATTATCTCTTAGTGATAGAAATCCTTTCAGATTTTTTTTTTCTTGGAATAAGAGTGGATCCATTATGTCCTCAGTGTGACCCTTGGGAATTTTTTTTTGGAGTGGATAAAGTGATGGACATATGACCTAGATTCACAGATTTCTTCTATGTACCGTATAACATGTGGAATGTCTTTTTCATACTCTTTTTTTTTTTCTGAAGGCTAGAATTATTTACTATTTTTTATGATACTTATGCTAAGAAACAGTCATTTGTCCAAAGTATTAAATTACTACGTAACTGTAGGTCATAATACACTATTAAATCATGCTGTTAAATGATGAAATTTTCTTGTGGCTTTTAATAGATGTTTTAGTTTCATTTTTGATTTTAGGAAATGGCTCATATTGGGTGGGAAATGTTTTTGTAATTGGGAACAAAACACGTGTATATTGTAGGAAAAGGGTCTTTTTTAAAAGTGAAATAAGCAATGTTGCAATAGTTTGTTAGTGGATTTTGTGAGGTAAGAGTTAGTATAGAGTGGTCTCAAAAGGAATACTGTCTTCTACTAACATAAGATTTTGTAATGTCCACATTTGTACTGAATTCCATTCATGTTATTTTAACTTTAGGTTCATAGAGTATAAGACACTGTAATAATAATAAAAAAAATTAAAACCCTTTAAAAATAAATCATCGAAAGGAAAGTGATTTAACTGGCTTACAAAGCAGGAAGCTACAAGCTGGTTCCTGATTATCTTAAAATATGTAAAAGATATATCATGACTCCTCTCTTCCTCTCCCAGTGAACTCTTAGGCTATCTGATATTTTGAATTTTGTAAAGAAAAGTTTGTGGCCTAAGTTTATGTATTTGTTAAGGTATAGAGATGGTTATCGTGAAGTCAGAATTGGTGGACTCAGTAACTGGCTCATAGAAAAGGCTTATCGTTTAAAAAACATCAACAAAAAAGAAAATACAACAAAAAAGTCTGTAATTTTCTGTTTTTCTAGGTTCTCTAGGAAGAAAGTATACACAGTTTAAAATTGCTTACATTGGGGATCCTGATTTCCCTGTTACTTTTAGCATTTAAAAAAATAGTAATCATTCTTTAAGACAGATATACTATAATTTATGTTTATAGTAACATAAAATTGATAAGAATATTCTAGAGAACAACAGTCTTATCTTGGGTCTGTAGTGAGAAACCTTGATGCCTCTTTTTTCTGTGGCTTTGCTTTTGATCAGTATTTAGGAATGAACTTTTGGTAATGCTTTTCATACGTGTTCCATTTTCCCCAATGTCGTGTAGTATCAGAAGTATGACAGGTGTGCTGTGGATATGGAAATAATTCAGATCACATGTGAACACCTTCACTAATAAACCTACCCTCTTAATATCGTGTTCCTTTGCTAGAATTGAAGAGCATAAAAATAGCATTAATTCTGGTTTGAGAACCAATTTTAAAAACGTAAGACAATGTAGAAGATGACTCAATACAAACTCATTGGACAGTTTTACTAGACATAGGCACACTTTAAAGAAAATAGGTGTAATACAGTGGGGTTGAGTTTTCAGTTCTATTTCTTATTATTGGACTTTATTTCTTTATAATTTAGGGGAGGATGTTATCTGAAAAGATGACTTCTGACGTAGTAGGAGGTTCCTTATTTCCCTGAGATAAATACCAATTTATGACAGGCAGCCGGGAAGATGATGATGTATTTATTTAACCCTGTCCTCTCCTAGGAAGAGAGTAGTTTGATTTAAAATTTGTTGGGGTCTCTACAATTTTGCTGCTTACCTTAATGGCTGATTTGGGGATGTAAATTTCAGATGTCTTGGGATAGGAAACTGCTTTAGCTTTTTGCCCGGTGACCTACATCTGGAGGCTTTTATCACTGCACTAGACTTTGACACCCCTGAATTAATGGATCTCTGTGCTTTGATCCATATTTGTGGAAAAGGGACTAATATTTCACTCATGTCATTTTCATTTTGGGGTATGTATAGATTTGTAAACTTAAGGTTGATATGTTTCATAGAACTGTGGTGTGTTACTTAAAACAACAGATTTATGGAGACTAAAATGAATATTAATAAAACTTGAATCCCATTAACTTTTTTTTGTACAATATTTAGATTTGCAAAATAACTGTTATAAAATCTTCGTGGCATTTTATAATGCTGTTTGTAGGTAGGCACCACATCATGTCCTAGGCCTTTTTGGAATTGGGTAGCGTTATTCTGCATGCCTTGTCCGAGGAGTCCTTTATCAGGGGGTTTTTGCAGGTTCTCTGTGGCTCTGTGAAGTGGTGCTGCATCCTGGCTGTGCCTGCTTGCTTGCCACTGAGGAATTCCTGTCCTAGTTCCCTGTGGTGTGGGGAGAAGTACCAGCAAAACTGCCAGTTCACCAATAATATATATTTGTGTATCAGAGAAGTCAAACTACTCTAAAGTATTGCTTTTTCCAGTTGGAGGCTGTTTACACAAGACTAAGGGAACCTTTTTGTTTAATTGGATGATTGAATGGATTAATTCTAATTTTAAAACCTGGTGTACCTTAGTGACTTTTCCTTTTAGAAATTTTATCAAAGGAAAATGATTTTGGTATCATTACCTACTTAGGTGTTATTAAGTATCCACTTGTTTGGCCTTATGCTAACATCTGAATGAATGAAATTGTTGATATGCAGATACTATAGTTTTAACTTAACAATTCATTTTAATTGAGTGATCTAGTGAATTTAACAAAATAGAGTATGTGTTTCCAAAGTAAATTTTCATCAAACATGTTCTATTTTCCAAGTCTTTAACTTGGAGTAATTGTAAGAAAACTATTTCCATAGATTTATTTATTTGAATAGGATCCAGTAGGCAGTGTTCAAACCCATTTCTGTATGGATCAATGCCAAGAATATTAGAAAGCTACTGAGTTTGACAGATGAACTAATGATGAAATTAATTTGTTTTTTAAATGGTATTTATTACTAGGAAAGAAAGTAAAGCCCTAAAATCTTAAGCGTATATAGTTTACCAATGACCAAAACCGAACCCAGTGCCATCAAATTGATTCTGACTCATAGGGACCTTATAGGACAGAGTAGAACTGCCCCATAGGGTTTCTAAGCCTGTAAATCTTCACGGAAGCTGACTGCCACATCTTTTTCTCCTTCATAGTGGCTGGTGGATTCGAACTGCCGACCTTTGGGTTAGCAGCCCGGTGCTTAACCACTACACTACCAGGACTCTTAGTTTACTCTTAGACCCTCCAATTTTCATTATTAAAATTAGATAGAGATAGATGACAGCAGAATTTGGAATAGATCTGTCATAGCAAGACCAAAAACCAAACTTGTTGCCGTCCAGTCGATTCTGACTCATAGTGACCCTATAATGTTTCCAAGGCTGTAATCTTTATGAAATTGGAGTGGCTGGTGGGTTAGCACTGCCAGATTTTCTGTTAGCAGCCCAGTGCTTAACCACTGCGACACTAGGACTCTTACCATAGCAAGACAGCCCTTTTAAATTAAACTAGATGCCACCGCTCCTGAGCATCTTCTGCAGAGTACACTTCTCATCATCGCCTCTGGGCCTTGATGGCGATGCATCTTGAGAACCAGACAGGAAGCCATTCCTTGTTAGGTGGCTCTGGAAGGGTAACCATATTTGATGAAATCTAGAAGAGAATCCTAGAGCATACTTAAAAAAAGAAACAGACCAAACCTATTGTCATTGAGTCGATTCTGACTCACAGTGACCCTATAGGGCAGAGTAGAACTGCCCCACAGAGTTTCCAGGGAGCAGCTGGTGGATATGAACTGCCGACCTTTTGATTAGCAGCCGAGCTCTTATCCACTATGCCACCAGGACTCCAGAGCATAATAGTACTACATTTTTTTTTTTTTGTAATACATAGTAAAAAATATATATTTTTCTCTTCTCTTTGTTCATGTGAGACTTTAAAGTTTAGTTATTTATATATATAGTAAGCAAAATAACTTTATAACCACTAATCTTGCCACTTCATGTAAGTTCTTCCTCAAATGCTCCATAGGAATGCGAATGGCTTTGTTTTTTAATTGTACTTTAGGTGAATGTTTACAGAACAAATAGTTTCTCATTACACAGTTAATATACATATTGTTTTATGACATTAGTTAACCCCACGACATGTCAGCGCTCTCCCTTCTTGACCTTTTTTTTTTGGCTAATGGCTTTTTTGTTGTTGTTGTTTTTAAAGTCCATTGCTTCCTCCCAGTTTTAACTCTGGAGCAGCCTTCCCAGATTCTGCGTATTTGAAAACATATTGTGTAGGTCAGTTGTTTAACGGTCAGCTGTTATGTCACTGGAAGGTTAAAAGCAGCGTTTATAGAGCCTTTGTGCTTAGCTGTTTGGAGTACTTTGATGTGGGAAACTTCAAACTTCCCTCTTACTTCGTTCACCTTTTACACTTTTAACTTCTTTTTTTGAAAAATTAGTTTTGTCTTTTTACTGTTAGTGAAAATCATTTACAATGGTGATTTTTTCCTGGTTTTCTGGTTTTTAAATTGGGTACCTTGTCGCTACCCCAAGGCAGCCCGTCAGTCCAGGTGGTGCTGTTTGCCCCAGATTTGTGCGCCCCTCTCATAGTTTTAATATTTAATTCTCTGCAAAACTCCATAAATTCCTCGTTTGTGGGAAAAATTAGTAAATTAAGATGACTGGCCTTTTAATTAGATTTTAGAGGCAGCTGCAAAGGGAGACTTCTTAGATCCTAGTTAGTCTTCCTCAGAACAGGCTTTTTTGTATAAAATACTGAAATTGTATTTTAGTTGCTATTGATGCTGGTATGTAGTCCCATCTTTATCCCATCAGTTATGTGCTTTAACCTTATCGCTGGATTCCACAGAGGGCACATAGAAAATGAACTGCTATTTAAGAGCTTGTACTGGGAAGCAACAATTATTTCCTTGAGGTGTAAACATTTAACATTTGTGTATGCTGGGAGGTGTATTCTGAATAAATACTCACTCGAGACGATCAACTGGCAAATATTTATCAAGCACCCCTTTTCTTAATCAGCCCTGTGCCAGATGCAGATGAGAGCTGGGGTCAGGATGGCTCTGCTCTGTGCGGCTGTGCGTGGAGATCCTGCCAGCTCTTGCTCTCGCTGTACCTGGGTCATGGTATTTTTGGTGTTGTTTGCTTAGAACTGGCTCATTTAAACACGATGCAGATAGCAACCGTGTGGGTCAGCAGTCTGTTTGCATGCTTTTTTCGGGTGGGGGAGTGCATTTTGGCAAAACAAGTAATTGTAGATTGTTGTGATACAGTCAGTGTGATCCAGTGACTCTTTTCCATTTCTACCAATCAATTACTGGCTTTGTGCCAGAGCAAAATATAGACCCACTACAGAGAATAATAACTAAAAGAAGGAAAATATAATCACTTTGAAATTTATATACAACAGCCCTTTTCCCTTTTCTCAGTTTTCTACATTACATAGACTCTTGGAAAAAAAGTTGAAACAGTCTGCTCAGATTTAGGAAGATACTTAGATGGCTGGAGTATTTTTGGTAACTGTTTAGATAATGTATGCTGGCTGAGGAGTAAATTCAGCTACTGCTTCTGAGTCCTGAAATAAACCTTTCAGAAAGCGAGGCATTGATGATTAGTGGAGGCTGTTCCAGAATTCTTAGCATCTTCTGTTTCTCTCTGTGAAGAGCAGCTTAGAAGTTAAACCACTCACCATACTTCATAACCTTATTTTGAAATGATAGGTAAATCTAAATTTCATCCAGAATTTGGCATCTAATTTCTGAAAATTTAAGAACTAAATTTTAAGATTCTGTGAATGTATATTTACATATAGCAAGTGATAAACCCACTTTAACATCCTTTAAATTTTCTGCTTCTAGTTTGTATTTTTTATAATAAATTTCCTTACCAGCAAATTCACTTTACCTGATGAATTATAAATGACCTTGGCAACAGAAATGTAAAACATTGCTATTGCTGAGCAAGTATCTTTCTGAAGAAGCAGATTTATTTCTCAGGGAACCTGGTATGTTTGTTGTATACTAGTTTATTTCTGTGATTATGAGGATTTTTAAGAGGGTAGGGATGTATCACGAGGCATCCTGATAAAATGGGAAGGTCACGGCCTTGGAGTTGGTCAGCTTCCGGTTCATTTGTAGGCTTCTGGGCACATTTTTTTCCGAGGTTGGGCAGAGCTTCAGTTCCTGGCCTATAATGTTGCCTGTGGGCAGGGTTGTGGAAATCATTCCATGAGGCAAGAGAGGAAAATCATGTGGCATCTGTAAATGGCACCTCTTTATTCTCTCGCCTTCCCACTCTGGTCTAGTGAAGTGGTGTGGATTCTTGTCCTCGCCTGGCCCTGCCACCCTTCCTCCATCTAAAGATGATACCTGGGCCCTCCCAACTCCAAAATGCTGTGTTCCTTTGAAGCTTTTATTTTGTATTTTTAAAGTATATCATGCCTAACCAGCTGTGAGGAGCCCTTGTGGTGCAGTGGTTAAGTGCTAGGCTGCTAACCAAAAGGTCAGCGGTTCAAATCCACCATCTGCTCTGTGGAAGAAAGATGTGGCAGTTTGCTTCCTTAAAGATTTATAGCCTTGGAAACCCTATGGGGCAGTTCTCCTCTGTCCTGTAGGGTCGCTGTGAGTGGAACCGACCGCACGACAGTGGGTTTGGGTTGAAATCAGGTATGCACCACGGAGCAGCTTATTGAACTACATGAGATCCCGGCTGGGTTCAGTGAATGCAAAGTGAGACCTAGGCACGTAACAGGTTTTGTGAATTCCACTCTAATTTCCCTTACAGAATGTAGTTTGGTATTGATTGGGCCTTGATTTGGATTAAGTCACATGAGTTGGCTTTGGTTTACTGGGAGAGCATACGGTGGACTGATGTCGTTGGACCCAAGCCACGGACCAGTTCACTATTCCATTCTTAATATTAATTAATTGAATTCCGTTCTCAGGCCAAGAGTCATTCTACTTTCACAATCTGCAATAATGACTGGCTTTTTAGGGGACTACATTTTGCAAAGGAACAGAACTTCAAAAATTTAAAAGTAAGCTGCTTTGAAACTTTGGGCAGTGATTTTGGTCTCTTCTTAGCTAAGGGACTTCCTCTGTGTCTGCTTCAACTTCACTGAATACATGATTCAGACTCAGTCTTTAGCAGGATTGCACTTTGCTATCAGAGAGATTTAGGACTACTCTTAAGTAGTCAAACCAGAGAATGTTAAACCTGAAAATTCCAAGAGCTTGCCTCAAATATGTAGAGAAGAACAGTTCCTTTCTTTTCTTTTTTTCCCCATACTAAGATTTATAAACATATCAGGGACAAAATTTAATTTTATTATGAACAAATACTTATCGAGCACCACTTGGTGCTTAAGATACAAAAAGTAAATATAACGTATGATCCGTAATTTTCCCTGGTGAATTATCATAGACTCCTGGCGTTTTATAAAGTGGAAATTAAAATGAATGGTTACGTTATTCTGCAGTTCTTATGCAGAAAGACTATATCCCTCAAAGTGCATCATCTAAGAAATATTTGAAGAGTAGTTGATAATTTGTCCAAACTGAGAATTTCCTGATGAACGTGCTCTACGTTTCCAATACCAACGTCAAGGAGGCCTGTTCAGTCCATGTTTCATTCTTTCGGGTGGAAGGTCAGTGTACTGGGAGATCGTCCGTAGGTGCTATGGCATCGGTGAGAAAGTGATATTAATTTGGATTTTATTTTGGGTAGCATTCATAGGGTGGTTTTTCTGCTAAAGAAGTGACTTTATTGTGTTATTAGCATGAAGGATTTAATATTCAGTTCTTTTCACTGTACTGAACAGGCTTCTGTATGCCAAAGCTTTGGAACTGTACGTAGCAAGAGCTTGGGCATCAGGCTGTCATGGGTGTTGACGGGCATCAGGCAGATGATTATATAGGGCACTGTTTGTCTGGCACTGTGTTGGTTGGTGGGATATCTCGGTGACCTGGACTTGGATAAGTCGACTGCGCAGTGACTAAGCACAGGTAAACAGGCTACATGATACAGCACAAGGGGTCAGGATGGGAGAAGGTTTGCAGCCACAGGAACACATAGCAGGGGCGCCTCCCATTGACCAGGTTGGGGGTGGGCAGGAATGGGAAGGCTCTTTGCGGTGAGTGAGGTCTCTAGTAAGCTAAGCCTGACTGATGAGCAGAAGTTAACCTGGTGAGGAGGAGCGGGGATGGAAGCAGGGGTAAGGGTAAGAGGCAGTGGTGGACAGGAGGGAGATTGGACAGTTATTAGCTGTGTGACCTTAGGCAAGTTACTTCACCTTTCTTGAGGTTTGTACTTTTCCTCATTTCTAAAGGGGTGGAAAAAAATATCTGACCTATGGAACTGTGAGAAGTAGACTTTACAAAGTCCTTCTATGCTGCCTGGCAATGAAAGGGACATTTTAATAGAGTGATAGAGCATTGTTCTCTCTTTGGATAAGGAGTTATAATGAGCCAGATGTGGTTCTGTATTAGCTAATTTAACAGGCTTTCATCTTAGAACAAATAGGTTAATATCTGAAGCTTATTTATAAAGTAGATAGCTTCAGTTTTTTATTACCTTGTATGTCTACACCTTGGCAAGTGTTTAGGAAAAGTCAGTTATTGACCAATTGATCGTATTTCTAAAATGACTGCTGTAGTTTTCCTATTTTTTTTTTTTAAACTGGTTAGGGAAAATAAATTCAGAAGGTCAATAATTGGAGAATTTAATTTCACCACCATCAGCAAACACTTACTGACCTTCATGTAGTGGCGCTGTACCGGATAAAAAGGAAAGATTGGTAAATTGTTAAAAATTGTCTTGTTCACTGTTTAGCATAGAGGAGTGTCCTTAAATTATTATGTAAGTGAATATCTGTGATGAAAATAATTAAGTAAGATGGTCTGTGGAATAATTTTATTTTACTTACTCTTTGGTTTAATTAGAAATATGGACTGAATAATTCTGGCCTTATGAGCAATCTAAATTTTGAGTTGAGAGAAATTAGTGAAATAGATTTTTTAATTTGACTTTATTTCTCTATGTATTAAAAAAAGTAGTTTATATATTGCCAACTGTCTAAGGTGCATGTGATCCAAGCCATGGTGTTGTCAGTCGTCTCATATACATGCGAAAGCTGGACAGTGAATAAGGAAGACGGAAGAATAATTGATACGTTTGAATTATGGTATTGGGGAAGAATACTGAATATAACATGGACTGCCAGAAGAAAGAACAAATCTGTCTTGGAAGAAGTACAGCCAGAATGCACCTTAGAAGCAAGGATGGCAAGACTTCATTTTACATATTTTTGGACATGTTTTGGAGGGACGAGTCCCTGGAGAAGGACGTCATGCTTGGTGAAGTAGACGGTCAGTGAAAAAGAAGACCCTCAACAAGAGGGACTGACACAGTGGCTGCAACAATGGGCTCAAAGACAGCAGCGACTGTGAGGATGGCACAGCACCGGGCAGTGTCTTGTTCTGTTGTACCTAGGGTTGCTGTGGGTCGGAACTGACTGGATGGCACCTAACAACAACAACAACTGTCTAAACATTTAAAAAATCTTAGTCACGTTTGTTTATGATTTTGTGGAGTTTGGAAATCTCTTCTCTCCCTCCCCTTATTGCCAACTCCCTGTATTTTCATTTGGCTGATGGAGAAAACACTCACCTGCTTTGTGAATGCCTGGTTCTCCCTTTTGCCCCGTGTGCCCTCATGTGTGGCCAACTTGTCCTTCTCCTCCATTGTGACATCCGTCAGAGTATGAGCACTTTAAAGCAGCAGTGGTTTACTTTTTTTCTACAATTAGTGAAGATAGGACGGGGAGGCAACCTTGTGTTTTGTCTTTTATTATGCATTAAGTTCCTATTATTTACCAGATTGCTGTATTATTAATGAGGAGAGAGAGAAAAATGGAGGGAAATGGAGAAGATGAAATTTTATATCAAACAGTTGTGTTCGGACATCTTAAAAGAATATGCTTTTTTAGTCTAAATACCCTTTCCTGGTTTAAGTAGTTTCATGCTTCATTGAAAAACTAATGCAAAGAATTTGTAATCAGCTGTTAAGATATTTGAGCCAACTGGCTGTCAGTACGTTAAAGCTTTTCTTGATGCCTCTAGAAATTCTATAGAAATGCATTTTATGAAGAGGGAGGTGTCCTAGCACTGGCTGAACTTGGTAAAGCGGAAATCTGGATTTGATTTGCATTATGTAGTATTTTTTGGGGACTCTCAAAGTTTCACACATGAAGTCAACTAGGTAGTGTGCACGGCATCACATGATCAAAATATTTTTCCCCTCGCTGCTGCCAGAAGCTATCTATTGCTTTTCAACAATCTTACTTGTTGGGCATCATGCCAAGATGTTTAAGACAACCCCTTACGTGAGCTGTTCCATTCTTAACCTCTTTGACTGAAGTGCCGTGACCTTCACATATGTAGATTAGCCATGTGCTCTGTGAATTGAAACTTGCTGCCTCAGGAAGAACGCGTTTTTCTTTTTATTCCGCTGGGAATTTGACAGCCATTCATCCCGGACCTGGGCAGAGGTAATGCAAGGAAATTGGATTCAAATGGAACGCGGGCAGATAACACAGGGAGGCAGTGTGAACAGACGGCGCTTCTACCTTGCTGGGGATGAAGAGACTGCTATGTGGATACTGGGCGGGTTTGAAGGACTCCAAAAAGCGACGATGGCTGGATGGATGGACGGACGGACGGATGGATTTTGAAACAATGTCTTGAAAAAAACAAAACATTGGATGAATTTTGAAACTGTCTTGAAAAAAACAAAACATAAGTGTTTAACAAGAAAACTGTCATTATGGGCATTTCTGCTTAGTTTTGACTTGAATCTTTTTCTTCCTTTCCAACCCAGAATTTTTTGAATTTTGATTTCTTAATAAAACTGCTTGAGAATTAAATAATTTTAATATCACGGGCAGTCACGGGCTTGAATACTTCTAATTTAGATGAGCCTGTCAGAAGTACAGGTTGTTAGTTGGAGAGACGAAGGCATGACCTGTTATCTGAAAGAATCAGTATATTTTGTTGCCTTTGTTCTGATTTTGCCACGAGTTGATACGTATAGAGGTGGCTTTAATCATGTGGTAGTTCTTGCTCAGTTTTAGAATGGTTAATAAAAATAATTAACAAACTGAGTTTTCGGATTTTTGTTAGACAAAACTAGTTTTAAAGAACATTTCTCTTTGCCTTGTTAGTAAACATCATACATGAAATAAAAGTAAAAATGCACATATAAATAATAGTCATGATGCTTGACTAGGTTGATATGACGGATTATTAAGAAGGAAGGTTCTCGCACTGTGGGCATAATGGGTCTGAGGTGGCGCTCCAGCTGGTTTCTTAGAAAAAGGCAGGGTGATGAGAGCAGCCTGAAGTTATGATGCCTTTGTGTGGCTTTCAGAGCCCATTCTTCCCTGTGTACACTAGGGTTTATGAAATACTGTGGGTCACTGTAGATACCTAGCTCGCTGTGTGGGGTGTGAAGAACGTCTATAAGGCAGTGTGTACGGTAGATTAAATAGGAAGTAAAATTATCCCTTGACCTGAGGAAGACTTGTGTCCTTCCCACATGAGGACTAATACGAGAGTTAGGAGATGTATCTGATCGTGATCATGCAGAGTGGGGGGTTTTCCTGGGTTTCTGTTAACACGGCTGACATAAGGGGTAATGTCCCATAGACGACAGGACTAACGTGTTGCCATCATCTTTATATGGACTGGGAGCCTGCAGTACGCCCACAGAATTAGGTTAGTGAGAGGGTGGAGGTGAGGGGGCATGGCCAGTGCTTGAGAAGATTGGACAGTAAATTCTGTGATTGGAGAAGTAGCAAAGCAGGTTTGTGATGAAGGTCCGAGTGGACGAGTACAGGGCGGTCCTCCTGGGGGAATAGGGTGTGCAAAGTGAAGAAGGGGGCATCTGTGTGCGCAGTTGGATGGGAAAACTGGCAAGGTGGGAGTGAGTCAGCTCCTGGACCTGGTGTCATTTTGTTGCTGTTTTTTTAGATGGTGGCTTACATAGACCTGAAGGAACCCTGGTGGCGCAGTGGTTAAAAGTGCTCGGCTGCTAACCAAAAGATCGGTGATTCGAACCCACCAGCCACTCCACAGGAGAAAGATGTGGCCATCTGCTTCCGTAAAGATTACAGCCTTGGAAAACCTATGGGAGTAGTTCTGCTGTGTCCTATAGTGTTGCTGTGACTCGGAATCAACCCGACGTCAGAGGGTTTGGTTTTTGGTTTTATATAGACCAGAGTCGCTGGATGGTGCAAATGATGAAGTGCTGGCCTGCTAACTGAAAAGTAGAGGTTCAAGCCCACCCAGAGGCACCTTGGAAGAAAGGCCTGGTGATCTACTTCCCAAAAATCAGCCATTGAAAACCTTATGTAGCACATTTCTGTTCTGACACGCATGGGGTTGCCATGAGTTGGAGCCAACTTGAAGGCAACTGGTTTTACTGGTATATAGGACCATCATGTGGGAAGACATGAAATATTCCTCTCATTCAAGTGAGGAATGATTGGTAAAACTTACAAACATACCTCTTCCCACTCTGGGGCTCTTAAATAAAGAAATGCGGGTCTAGAGAGATTTTCAGAAGAGTCATAAATAATGGTGCTATAATAAAAAACAATAATGGTGGTAGTAGCTATTGCATATTGAGCACCATAATGTATGCCAGGCACACTGTGCGTGCCAGTTGCAATCCTTTCAGCAACCTTACAAGCCAGTCTTCATTTTCCCTTTTATAGATGAATAAACTGGTGGAATTTAGAAATTTGTTCAAGGTTACCCAGGTATGTCTGATGCTGAAACCCCATTCTCTTCATTCAACTAGTGGTTCTCAAACCTGGTTGTACCTCAGAACCCCTGGCCCCACCCCCACCCAAAAAAAAAAAAAAACAAAAAACAGTTGCTGTCAACTTCCAACTCTTGGAGACTCCATGACTGTCAGAGTAGAACTGTGCTCCATTCTTTTTGCTTCATAGGGTTTTCAATGTCTGATCTTTCAGAGAAGTAGATTATCAGGCCTTTCTTCTGAGGTGCCTCTGGGTAGATTCGCTGCCATGTGCATTAAATGTTTGAACCACCCAGGGACTCCCAGAATCACCCACAGAGTTAGAAAGGTTCCCAAACCTCTCCCCCAGGGATTCTGATGTGGCTTGTACCTGACCCCTTTCTGCCTCACACTGAGATAATCAAAGAAGAGCTGGAAACAATATTTAAATAAAGTTTTGTTTTTGTTTTTCGTTATTGTTAAGACTCGTATAAAAATTGCCTTCTTATAATCGAGGAGCTCTTAGTGTACTTTGACTCCATAGGCATTGCCAGACAGAGGCAAGAATCTGTGCTGCAAGGACATGGGAATTCTTCTTCTGGTTAGGTGCCATTGAGTCAGTTCTGACCCGTAGGACCCTGTGTACAACGGAATGAAACGCTGCCTCGTCGTGTGCCATCCTCACGGTCGTTGCGGTGTTTGAACCCATTGTTGCAGCCGCTGTGTCAGTCCATCTTGTTGAGGGTCTTCCTCTTTTTGCTCACCCTCTATTTTACCAGGCATGACATCCTTCTCGAGGGGCAGGTCCCTCCTGATAATATGTCCAAACTATGTGAGATGTAGTCTTGCCATCCTTGCTTCTGAGGAGCATTCTGATTGTACTTCTTCCAAGACAAACTTGTACATTCTTCTGGAAGTCCAGAGTATATTCAGTATTCTTTGCCAACATCATAATTCAGATGCGTCAATTCTTCGGTCTTCCTTATTCACTGTCCAGCTTTTGCATGCATATGAGGCGATTCAAAATACTCCGGCTTGGATCAGGCATACGTTACTTCTCAAAGTGGTATCTTTGCTTTTCAACACTTTAAAGAGGTCTTTTGCAGCAGATTTGCCAAATGCACTATGTCATTTGATTTCTTGACTGCTGCTTCCATAGGTGTTGGTCGTGGATCCAAGTAAAAATGAAATCCTTGACAACTTCATGCTTTCCTCCATTTATCATGATGTTGCTTACTGGTCCAGTTGTGAGGATTTTTGTTTTCTTTATGTTGAGGTGTAATCCATACTGAAGGCTGTGGTCTTTGATCTTCATAACTAAGTGCTTCAAGTCCTCTTCACTTTCAGCAAGCAAGGTTGTGTCATCTGCATAAGGCAGGTTGTTAATGAGTCTTCCTCCAATCCTGATACCCTGTTTTTCTTCATATGGTTCAGCTTCTCGGATTATTTTCTCAGCATACAGATTAAATATGGTGAAAGGGATACAACCCTGAGTCACACCTTTCCTAATTTTAAACCACGCAATATCCCGTTGTTCTGTTCAAAGGACTGCCTCGTGGTCTACATACAGGTTCCGTATGAGCACAATTAAGTGTTGTGGAATTCCCATTCTTCGCAGTGTAACCCATAATTTGTTATGATCCACATAGTCGAATGCCTTTGCATAGTCAATAAAACAGAAGTAAACATCTTTTTTGGTATTCTCTGCCTTCTGCCAAGATCCATCTACATTAGCAGTGATATCCGTCGTTCCATGTCCTCTTCTGAATCCAGCTTGAATTTCTGACAGTTCCCCGTAGATGTACTGCTGCAGCTGTTTTTGCATTATCTTCAGCAGAATTTTACTTAAGTGCAATGTTTGATATTGTTGGGTAATTTCCATATTCTGTTGGATCACCTTTCTCTGGAATGGGCACAAATATGGATCTCCTCCAGTCGGTTGACCATCTGATGGTGTCACTGAACATTAATTTACATTTGCCTGTCAGGGGAAACTTTGTACCACAATCTGGGTTGTTGGTTTGAGTTATCCAGGGAGGTTGTGAAATAGTCTGTGGGTATTTAAAGAGGAGCATAGATTCTGTCCTGTCCGGGATTATTTAAATGTGGTTGTGACTGAAGTTTCCGGGCTGGGGAGGCATTGAACCAGCATGTAGAACAGTGCATGGCACATAAAGAAACCTGTTGCCGTTGAGTCGATTCTGACTCATAGTGACCCTATAGGGCAGAGCAGAAGTGCCCCATCGGGTGTCCAAGGCTGTAATCTTTATGGAAGCAGACTGCCACATCTTCCTCCTGTGGAGCAGCTGGTGGGTTTGAACTGCCAACCTTTTGGTTAGCAGCCAAGCGCTTAACCACTGTGCCATCAGGACTCCTTCCTGGCACATAATAAATATTTTTGGATGTGAGAAAATAAATGAATGGACCAGACAGTGTCTCAGCATTATTTGATGTGTCATGAGTCTTGAAATCTGTAATCAGAGGATGGATGAAGAGAGGATAAGGGAGGGAGGACATGGAGCCAACCAGGGTCTAGAAGATGGGGGAGAAGGGAGAATATAGGCATCCGAAGGAGAGGATTTTAGAGTAAGAATGAACAAAATAAAGTCTGATGTTCATTGTGTGCCCACAGTGAACGACTGTGGTGGTGAAAGTTGTAATCAGCACATCAAAATTAGCATATCTTAAACTAATTAAGATGTTAATATATAGTTAAAAGAACAAATGTAAGGCAGAAAAATTCTCCAGTTCTTTGGCGAGGTTATTTCCTGACATGCAGTCGTGATTATTTCTGTCTTCACTGTTGCCCTCTTGAAGCCAGGATTCAGTGATGTTTGGGAAGGTACTGGAAGCTCTAAATAACTGTATCAAGCCTAACGCCTTTTTTCACTTTCCTACTTCCCCAGCTGGGGACCTGAGAGGCGGATGGGCATTGGGATGGGCGCCGAGACCCTTCAATCTTTCTCTTCCTTATTCTGTCTTATGGCTGAGATACAATACTGGGGAAAAATGTCCCTTACATCCCCCATTCTTCCCTCTTTTTTTCTTTTTTAAAATTTGTCTATAAAACCAACTCTCACAGCTTAAAAAAAATTGATTTGGCTTATGACCTTGTCTTAGAGAAGTAATGTAAGTTAAATTCCACTTAGCCAGTACTGCAGAAGTATCTGAGCAGTATGGGAGAGCAAAATACTGACTCTGTTCATGTCTGTTTTCTGGGTTTTCAGCTTGTGTTTTCCTCACCTTTCGCTTGCTCCTTAATTTGAGGCTGAGAATATTTCCAAATGACGTACCTCTACAGTGCTGTTTTTAGCTTAGAATTAAAGGAAGGCTTTCCTGTCATTTCCCATTTTATAATAATATTTAATTTTGCTTTATTATTTATAATGAAACATCACTACTAGAGTAATCTTGGGTTTATAGGTTTTGAAGTTAATGCTGACTACACCTCACCTGTCTCAGGCAAACGAGCTGAGAAATCTTATCTTTAAGAACCCACAGGAAGGAAAAAATAAACTTGTAACCTGTTTTTCAAGCGGTTGTAGTGTGACGCAGGCCCCTTTCTCTAAGCTGGGGCCTTTAATTTTGTTTGGTTATTCCAGTTTATGAAGGGAATGGCAATCTCCAGTGTGTTAGCCACATTTATTCTTTTCCGTAATAATAACAGGTGTCTTTCACCGAGAAAGCTAACACCTGTCTACCTGTGTTATTCCTTTCAGAGAACTTCTGTAGTAAGTTATCAGTCATCTAGTGGTGAGATTTTTTTCAGCAGCCTTAGCATTCTGAAACAGCCGAGAAAGCCCTAAGAAAGTAACTGTCACAGTGTTGTGAGCTTCACTCTGCCGGGTGACTAAAGCCATCCGCTCCTTTTTCAGGCATTGATTACGGTTATTTGGGGCCACCTGGTAGCTTTCTTTTTTGCCGCGTTCCAAGTCCACGTGGAGAAGTTAGTGGAATTGCTGTGGCAGCAGGTTACAGTGGGGGCTCGTAGGAGCAGACAGTGCTGGGATGCGGGGAGCCCTGCTAAGCCCGGGACGACAAGGGGCATTGCCGGCCACACTCCCATGGCCTTCTGAGGGAACTTAGCGAGGAGCAAGGTAAGCCTTCCATGCCTCGGCACCCCTGAGAGCCTCATCCATCTGGTAGAAACAGTGAATGTAGCAACATGGGGACGTTTTGTTGGGTACCTCCCATCCTCTAAAGACCCTGGGAGAGAAGAATGGGAAGCCAGGGCTGAGGAGATGGGAGACCTAATTGTTGCCAGTAATTGCTAGATACTGTATTGCTTTATGTACACACTTCACTTATTCAGCAAATAGCCCCTCTGGGCCTGCTGTGTGACACACAGTGTTCTAGGTGCCGGGGCTACAGCAGTGAATCAAACCAAGTCCCTGCTTTCACAGCGCTTCCATTCCAGGGCAGTTTAATCCCTGAGATAGCACAACTACCCACCCACATGGGGTGGTGCTTTTTGTTTAGGGACAGACAGCAGGACAGGGGGATTCAAAAGAATTGAACACTTTGAAAAATGGATTATTTAGAAATGGTGTTATATATAAATGTATGATAAAAACCAATTTGTAAAGGAACCATCCCAGTTATTCCTGTAATCTCTCAGATGTGCAGTGTGTACTCTGGTGTCACCAAAACTGTTACCAAAACCGGAGTCAGTTGCTGTCCCAGGTCCTGTCGTGGTTGAAATGACAAATGGCAGCATGATGGCTCCCTCGTTTCCTCAAGGCTGTGAGGAGCAGTGGTACATTCACAACGTTCTTGATCTGTCTCCACGGGAAGAAGTCAAGTAGTGTAGTCACTTTGTGAAGGTGTTTGATGCTTTTCAGTCATCCTGTATCTTTAGTAACAGGCTGTGGTTTTGGACATGTTGGGTTTGAGGTGTGTTCCAGACAGCTAAATGGAGATGCTCAAGGTGGCCTCTAGGAAATAGGATCTGGAGTAGAAAAGGGTGAGTTGGGCTCAGAATGTAATTTGTGGTATTGATATGAGGTGTTAGTTGAAAATGTGGGGTTTATGAGAGTGCCCTTGGGGGCATGTATGTGGAAAAGACGGGTGCTGAGGAATCTTAGGGTACACCAGCATTTAAGGGTTGAAAGATAAACTAGACAAAGAGCCAGAAAAGGAGGTGGAGAGCCTGGGGACAGTTTCACAGAAGCCATGGAGGACAGAAGTTTCTGGAAGGAAGACATAGACTGCTGTGATGAACACTGAGCGAAGGTTGAGTACAAGTGGGAGCTGACCGTTTGGTCATTTTGTCATTGATGGCCTTTGGAAGAGTTGCCAGGAGCAAGGCCAGTTGCAGTAGGCTGAGGAATGAATGGAAAATGAGAAAAAGCCTTTCAGGATGTTTGGAAGAGCAGCATTTAAAATTTTTTATTTAATTGGAAGAGGGGTAGAAAACTGGCACTTATTGTATTGCCATCTTTGTGCCCAGGTGTTGTGCTGTCTGCTTTATGTCACAGCCCCCTAAAAGTCAATTGATGTTTTCTTCCTCTCCCAATGGGCTAGGAGCTGCTTAGGTGGGGGTTGGAGGAGGCCTTTTACTTCTTTGTATCCCCAGTGCCTGGTGTGGTATCTACCGGGACTCAGTGCATGTTTGTTGAGGGACCCACATATGTTATATGAGTTCTCTTATTTAAACCTCACAAAAATCCTGTGTGACAAGTTTTGCTGTCCCCATTTTATAGATGCCAAGGAAACGTTGGACCAGGGGACGTGTGCTTTCTTTCACCAGAGTCATCAAGTTATGGCACCAGGGTTCCAACCTGAGTCAGAGTGATGCCAAAGCCCATGCTGCCTTTTTTCTTTGTTGAGGATGGAGGATACTGCACGAGAATTGTAGGCTCAGGGGAAGGACCACATGTACATAAAGATTGTTTACAAACATTTCCAGAAAATAAATTTTGTAATATATTAAACTACCAATATATTTTAGGTGCTCTTGATATTTTTGGTAAGCTGGTTGTCAATGTGAATTAGTGAATCAGCTGGTTTAAGAGATGACTGCCTTTGGGGAATTAGTTTTGATTATTGCCACATTGTGGCACAAGCTTTAGGCTAAGTCAGTGGTCAGGAGGAGTAAAAGTCGCTATTGTACATTTCTTATTATCTCTTCTGAAAACTTACATTTGAGACTTGGCATTCAGGATTGGCTGCTAAAAACATGGCAATTCTGAAACTGTTTACTCTGTGTGTAGGTCATTCTTTGATGTTAATTATTAATGTAAAACAGGCGTGTGTTTTCTACCATGTATTTATAATGATACCATTCTTTAAATTACCATATTTTTACGTAAATAATGCGTGCGTTATATGTTTATTGCCATCCTAGCAACCCCCATGCATTAATTTCCTAAGTGCGCTATGCGCGCTACATGTGTGGGCGCATTATTTGCAAGAAATATGGTACAACTCACCTATATGTTCCCTTTCAAGTATTACAGATCATAGGTCAAATTCCCTCATGGTACCTGGAGCCTCAAAGGGAAATCAATTGTTTTTCTATTTTATTGGAATATTAAATATTGAATAATTAATAATGTAAAAGAATTTTTTGAACACACTACAAGTCAAGCACTGTGCTAAACACTCTATATACATTATCTATGAGGTAGGCACGATTATTGTACCCATTTTACAAATGAGTAAGCAAAGGCACAGTCTAGATAAGCCCAAGGCACATATGTAAGGAGTAGCATTGGCACCGTATGAACCCAGGCATTCTGACTCCATATGCCTTCTCAAATATTATGCTGTATTTTCTCTCAGTAGTGACTGGAATGAAGTTTTTAATATGGAAGTTGTCATTATAGGATTTTCTTTTTTGGCTTACATTCACATCATTTGATGTTCTACGGGGCTGTTGGAAAGATTGATGAAAAATGGTATTCCCTTCCCACCAAGAGGATATCATTTGGTTAGAGAGCGACAGAAAATAGAATCATCTAAGAAGTCATGGAGTAATGAGACTTCTGGCTAACAGGTGAAACAAGAAGAGAGTCATTTTCTTCTTTACAGGGTCTACAGGGTCCTGTGAGACATGTGAGGAGCCCTGGTGGCGCATTGGTTAAGCGCTCGGCTGCTAACCAAAAGGTCGGCGATTTGAACCCACCAGGTGCTGTGCAGGAGAAAGATGTGGCAGTCTGCTCCTGTAAAGATTACAGCCTTGGAAACCCTGTGGGGCAATTCTACTCTGTCCTGTAGGGTCCCTATGAGACAGAATAGACTTGATGGCAGTGAGTTTGGTTTTGGTTTTATGAGACATGTCTCTAAGATGCCGCTGGGACGCCTGCTTCCCTGTTGCCAGCGTTTTCATTACATATGTCTCTCCTGCCCCCACCAGTCGGGAAGCAGATTTGAACTAAAGGGTATTTCTTTTTTGATGAGAATGTGAAGGGGATCTTTATAATTGGTAGTTTTCATTATTATTCTCCTTCCCTAAAGAAAAAAAACTCAGGATCAGGACAGATGTAATGTGACTGGAGGATCTATTTTAGCAAAAAGCCTTTTTAGTGTTAAGAGTACTCCGTAGAACTGCGCTGTCCAGGATGGTAGCCACCCGCCACATGTGGCTGTTTAAATTTAAATTAATTAAAATGAAGTAAAATGAAAAGTTCAGCTCCCCAGTTGCACTAGCCACATTTGAGTGCTCAGTAGAACAGATAGAGCACAGATGGAGAACATTCCCAGCGTTGCAGAAAGTTCTATTGGACAGTGCTGCTCTGGAGGCTCTTTGGTTGCATCTTGTGATATTTTTAAAGCAATTAAAACATACTATTAGAGCACACTGTTGTTATTAAGTGCAAAATGTGAGTTACTTAATTTTGGATGGTTATAAATAGGATTGGGCCTTAATCATTATTTTTCATTTTTTAATTTTATTGTGGTGAACATATACACAACAAAAAATACACCATCTCAACAATTTCTACATGTACAATTCAGTGACATTGATAACATTCTTCAAGTTATGCAGCCACTCTCACTATCCTTTTCCAAATCATTCTACCACCATTAACATAAACTCAATGCTCTCTAAGCAGAAACTCCCCCTCCTCCTCCTCCCACCCCTGGTGACCACTAATAGTCCTTGGTTTCCATATATTTGCTTATTTTATATAAATGAGATCATACAACATTTGTCCTTTTGTGACTGACTTTACTCAGCATGATGTTTTCAGGGTTCATCTGTGCTGTGGTATGCATCAGGATTTCATTTCTCTTCATGGCTGAGTAGTATTCCATTGTGGTATGTAGCACATTTTGTTTATCTGTTCATCTGCTGATGGACATTTTGGTTGTTTCCACTTTTTGGCTATTCTGAAAAGTGTTGCAGTCAACATTGGTGTACAGGATTCTGTTTGTGTTTCACTTCTTCAGGGTATATACCCGGATTTCTGGGTCATATAGTAGTTCTAGGTTTGGTTTTTTGAGGAACTGCCAAATTGTTGTCCACAGCGGCTGCACCAGTTTACATTTTACATTCCATTCCCATGAGCAGTGGATGAGAGTTCTTAGAAATTATTTTTGAAGCGATCTTTGATGTTATATATGGTACACAGGTATTGTGGTGATCCAAAATTAAGAAAAGATTTGAAAAAATAATAAAACAGTATCCTATGACATGATTTCTCTATTTAGGTGTTCTCTCCAGGGCTCTGTCAGGTTGTCTGAGGATGGTAGGAGCAGGGTATCTGTGTTGTCTGCGGTTTTTAACAGGAGAGAGAATGTTGCTGTTGTTTGGAACCAAGCACGTGGAAGACTGTTTTCCTTGATTTTGTTCTACATCCATGGAGAATAAATGCAAGACTGGTTAGTATTTTTATTTTCTTCTGTGACATTTGAGGGAAAGTACTCGACTTCTTCCTGTGTCACAGTTTGAACTTTTACTAGTGGCCTGGTAGTTTGAATAGGTTATGCATTTTGCTGTGAAAAAAATCAAATTGCTTTCTCAAGGTTGACTAAAATGTTTTAACTCTTTGTAGCAAATGAGGCGTGAAACAAATTGACAAAAGGATGGAGACAAAATGATTGCAGTACCGAATGTTTAAACTGGCTGATGATGTTCCACCAAAGGTGTGAGCCTAGCAGATAAACGTGTAAATGGCACCTTTCTCCTTCTCTCCCACCCAATTTTTCACAGCTTGTCTTCACTAGAGGACCAAAATCTGTGTCAGAAACATCACACAGTCATTCTGAGACCATTAGATTATCATGTTGCTCTGAGGAATAATTAAGAAGTACTGTAGGCTGTGGATTAGAAGAAATAAACTTCCTTTTTGCAAACATTTTGCTTCACATCATCATTAGATGAAGCAAAAATAAATTTTTAGTGTTTTCTGAAAGCTTGATTATGTGTAAATATGTCATTGGTTCTTTATGCCCATATACTTTTCTATTAATTCATTCTATATAGTTCTATTCAGAATAATACCCAGCATTTTAGGATTTAATAGTTTGAATAATAATGCTTGAACTGAAAGATAATGAAGCATTTAAATCAAGGACTTTTACTTTTAAAATATCAAACGTTAATTTAAAGAATGGCTAGAGGTTTAATAGGTAGCACTTTAAGTTTTTAGCTGCTTGTCCTTCACTTTTCATTTTGAAGCTTTTTTTATTTAGGTTCTTAGGCTAGAATTTATTAAGATATTGCAAGTAGAAAGTTACAGCGCTCTTAGCCCAGTGGGGCTTTTAATTTCAAACATAGGCCATGAAATGACTAAAATAGGTGTTCCATACAGAGTGTGAGGGGAGAAGTTTTAAATAAATAAAGATTATGTATTGGTCTGGTTTGTCAAGTGTAAATTAAGGGTTATTTTTATATTTGTAAGTAGTTATAGCATCTCATAAGCAAAAGATTTATGAATATGTGTACATGTGTGTACGTGTGTTTATGAGTCTGTATCTTGTGTGTACATGTGTAATGTTTAATAGAACTACAAATATGGAAAACAGAGAAAAGCATAATCCTGCCAGACTAACACAGTTTTGTCATGTGGTTTTATTACTTTTGCATCTTCCCATCTAGGTTTTGAGTCCTTATGAGCATACGTATGTATATGAACACTTTTTCATCCTGCTTTTTTCACTTACTGCTATAGTGGTAGGTATATGGAAGGAGTGTAATATGTTGATTATACAGCTTCCGAGCAACTGTGTTTCCTTTTTATCGTACTGACTTACTCATTTTTGTACATTTATCAATAAGCCTTTTCAATGAAGATTTAAGAGCCAGCATTTTATTTATGAAAAGCAATCCACGTTTGTAAAGTTATGTAACAGGTATGCGTGTATATTTCCTGTGTGTTTTTGCTTATAAAGAAGTAATGGGTCTTGAAAGGGATGTAGTGAGTGCTACTTGCCTTTTAAAGAGGAAGCCACAATATTTTCCTTCCTCTTCCTTTTGATTTACTCTCCTCTTTGAATTGTCTATAATCTTTCCTCTGTGCTTATCTGTCATGCTTACCTGGAGGCCTGTTTGTTTTTGTTTTTGTAATTATGTGCAATCTTTTATTGTTCAGCTTTTCCAGTGAATTTTCTCAAGATATGCTCTTTTCTTGCTTTCCTGTTGTCTTATTTTCTGTCTTCTCTTTCTTCCCTCGACCCAGTTCTCCTTGTTTCTCCTTAGCTGCTCACGTTTAGTGAATCGATTTGTGAGCTTCACATTCCGTATCCTGCCCTGGGTACACAGCCCTGGAAACATTTTTCTGTTTCTGTTGTTACCTTTCCCCAATACATGTGTTTTATTTCTTAATGTCCTGGTTCTTTTCCCCTAAAACTGTAAAATGTACATTTTAGGCAATATTATGAATTGCCAGTATCTAGAAAGTGACATTTAATTAAAACAACAACTTAACAAATACAAACGTCTTGCTAAAATTCAGTACTTTATTCACCAGTCCTTGACTGTTCAACCAGTAATTGCTTGGTGTAACTATGTATTTATTCACCTCTGCTGCTCAGGCTGGAACAAACCTTTCTGTCTAGCCTGAATCTTAATATTCTGCTTTTTCGTGGTCTGGTCTTGGCTCCTTTGATTTGACTATCAAGGCAAATTTTTCATAAACACTTTGCTTCCACTCGCCTCTTGCTGGGCCATCTGCTGAGCAAGAATGGTGTGGTAAGTAAGGGCTTCCCTTTAGTCCCCAGCTCTGCCACTTATTGCTGGTAAAACGGGGATAATTATAGTGCCTAAGTTCTGGGGTTGCTTTCCGGATTAAATGAGGTGGTTTATGTAAAGCATACAAAAAGTGTTACATAAGTGTCGGCTATCATCATTATCATCATTATCTTTAGCATTATTATTATTGAGGAAACTTCACAGGGCAAGTGTTGGTTTGCAGATAGGAAGACGCCCACACTGCCTTTAGAGCTTCTGCCAGAAAAAAAAATTCTATCCCAATGCCACCTCTGCTTTATTTTCTTTCCTTTCCATGCTGTGGATGAAAGGAAAAAAAGAAAAAAGTTATATACGTTTTACAGCTTTGAAACCTTCTGATGTGTTTTTTTTTTTTTCCCTCAGTTAAAAGCGAACACTTATTCCTAATTTATACCATAGTCACTTTGGCTCAATCAACTATGCTAAATTAGATTCAATCCTGAGCCCCTAAATCTTAAACCATACACCTTTTTGAGGCTCTTCATTTATAAAATGAAGATTAATGAACTGTCTTGGGGGTACACTGGCTAGGTCCTCAAAAAACTCGCAGCACATTTAAATACACGTTTAAAGAACTTAAAAAACAAAGGTTTCTGGTATTCAGAAAGTACTTTTAGTTTCTGAAGTTGGGAAGCTGCCGTAACGTGTTACTCAGTTGAAGAACAGGTTCCATCTATGGCTTTAATGATTTCATCAGAGCTGGTTGGAGGTGGAGTCCTTGGGTGGCGCAAACGGTTAAGTGCTCAGCTGATAACCGAAAAGTTGGCAGTTCAAGTCCACCCAGAGGCACCTCAGAAGAAAGGCTTGGTGATCTACTTTTGAAAAATTAGCCATTGAAACCCTGTGGAGCCCAGTTCTACTCTTGACACATGTGGGGGTGCCATGGCCGCTCATGTTGGTTTGGTTTGGAGGTGTTCTGCTCCTGATTTGTCCTTTCTTCTAAAAATACATTTCACACGAAATACATTTCACATAAAAAGTGTCACATTTTCAAACAGTTTAAATCTGGAGTGTGTGCTTTTACTTAGTAGTAGTGCTTTACAGGTCATTTAGTAATTTCCAGCGCGCTTTTCTCACGTTTCCTCACGGTAATTATGTGAGGTTTGGTTCATATCCCTATTATATATATGCAGAAACTAAAGCACTTGTTTAAGAACACGACTTGGATTCAGAGCAGGTCTTGTGATCAAATTCTGTTACGATAGTTCTTCAACTCAGAGACAGGGTAGGCGTTCAGATCAGGGGTCAGCAAAATTTTTCCTGTCAAGGGCCAGAGAGTAAGTAATTTAGGCTTTAGAAGCCAGATGGTCTCTGTTGCAATGACTCACCTCTGCCATTGTGTCGCAGAAACAGCCATAGACAGACAGTCCATAAAATGAATGGCGAGGCTGCGTGCCAATAAAACTATGCACACCAAAACTGGAATGTTATATAATTTCACATGTCATGAAATAGTTGTCTTGATTTTTTTTTCCCTCTAACCATTTAAAATTGTGAAAAACATTCTTAGCTCACCCGTTAAACCAGTTGCCATCAGTCAACTACACAAACAGTTGGTGGACCAGATTTGGCTTGTAGGCCGTAGTTTGCCAACCCTTGGTTTAGATTGTTGTACAGAGGGTATATAGAATCCCTGGGTGGCACACACTGTTCAGCACTCGACTGCTAACTGAAAGATTGGCAGTTTGAACCCACCCAGTGACTCCACAGGAGAAAACACGTGGTGATCTGTTTGCATAAAGATTACAGCCTAGGAAACCCAGTGGGGCAGTTCTGCTCTGTCACTGGGGTCTCTATGAGTTGGAATCGACTTGACAGCGCAGAATGACACCACCGTCACCACGGAGGGTATATGGAGTCCCTGGATGGCATAAACTGTTTAGCACTTTGCTACTGACTGAGAGGCTGGTGGTTTGAATCTACCCAGAAGCGCTTTGGGAGAAAGGCCTGGTGATCTTACAAAAGATCATGCCATTCAAAACCCTATGGAGTGCAGTTCTACTCTGAAACACACAGGGTCGCCATGAGTCGGAATCCACTCAGTGGCAGCTGGTTTGGGTTTTTTTTTAAACGGAGGACGTACACTTACATTACAACTTCTGTCCACCCCTTGTGCCCTCACCCCAGTTAGGCATCTTTGCACGATTCCATGTTTCTCTAGAACGGAGCTGGGAGAATTTTAGATCTATCAGATGATGCAGCTGCGGTCTAGATGGGTAAATGAATTGCCCAAGGTTGAAAATCCCATAATAGAGCTTGCATGCATTAAACCAAGCTTTTTGATTCTCTGCAGCGCCGTCTGTTTTATTTTATTTTTTAATGGCTCCAGTTTAATTGAGTTTCTTCATGTTCTAAGCAGTCTGTCAGTGCCTTTATTTTTTTCCCCCACAGTTTTGAGTTTTATTCTTAAACTTTCTTTTTTAATTACAGAGTGTAGTACATGAATACATTCTCATTATAAAAGATTCAAACACTGGCAGAAACATGTACGTTGAATATTTAAACTCTCCGCTGCTGTCTCTACTTCCCAGAAGTATCCACTCTTAAGTAAATGTATTTTTTCCTAGTTTATTTTTTAATTTGAAATACTGCATATGAACATACACAATTAAATAGGCGTAAAAACCCGTAAGTAAGAGCATACTAGACATCCTCTTCAACTTACTTTACCCCACTGAAGCCACTTTTGGCTAGATCGTAGTGGCTCTGCCTTTTTTTTTCCCCCTTCGGGTAATTTTTTTTCTCTGTGTGTGGGGAGGAGGGCTTCTCTTATTGTTGGAACGTTCACCGAACAATAAAACAAAACAAAACACAAAAACGGTGCCATTTCCACTGTGGAGCAGTGAACCTTTGGTGGCATGCCACCCTCTTCTGAGCTACTCAGGGCAGGAGGATTTGCCTGGAAGGTTCATTCCAGAAATACAAAACAAAACAAAACAACAAAACCCAAACCTACTGCCATCGAGTCAATTCCGACTCATTGCGACCCTATAGGATGGAGTAGAACTGCCCCATAGGGTTTGCAAGGCTGTAAATCTTTACTGAAGTAGACTGCCACATCTTTCTCCGAGGAGTGGCTGGTGGATTTGAACTGCCAGCCTTTTAGTTGGCAGCCGAGCGCTTAACCACTGCTCCACCAGGGCTCCTTCAGAAGGTTCACTAGTAGGGTCTTTAGGCAGGAGCCCTGCATAACTTCTTTTCAGATGCCCTCAGATGCAGCCCCCCCCGCCCCGTGTTTGTGTGCTAGTCACAACACAGTTTCTTGCTAGAGTGTGTTATAAAAGTACAACCTCTTCATTTTAAGATGTTCCTGTTGATGCTTTAACCCTGTTGTATCCCAAAGCAGAAGCAAAGGTATACGTTTCAAAGTCACTGAATTCAGTAATTGAAATTTCCAGAGTAATTGAGAGAAGTTCAGAGCATTTCCTATTAGGAAGGGCACCAGCTGAATTTTTTCCCTGAAGTTATTTTCATTGTTAACTTCAAAAGTAAGAATGGAGAGAACAGAAAACAGAACATGTTGTGGTCTACTGTAGATCTTGAAGTACTTCCGAGTTCTCATTCTTTCTTAGGTATAGTACTAAATAGATATCCTAGTCCAGTGCAGTCTGTGACTTTGTAAATAAAATCTCTCGGGGAGAAAAAGGTACCTTCAGTGTGTTATTGGTGAACTGTCATGTGGCCCTCTTCTGAGTGTGGGTTCTGGTTGACCGTGAACCCAAACAGCCCACTTGCTTAAAGTCAGTATTTGTAATTCTGTTACATTCCCTGTATCACAGATTTCCTTGAAATCATACCCTTTTTGCCTTTTATTCTCTTTTATACCCGCATTTTTTTTCAGTTTCAGCTGGAAAACAAAAATTGAAATACATTCACTGTTCTCCATAGTTTAAAAACTCTTTTTCTAACCTATGTGCCAAATATAATGAGCCCTGGTGGTTCAGTGGTTAAGAGCTCAGCTGATAACCAAAAGTTCCGTGATTTGAGTCCACCAACTGCTCCACGGGTGAAAGACCTGGCGATCTGCTTCCGTAGAGATTACAGCCTGAGAAACTCTGGGGCAGTTCTGCTCTGTCCTGTAGGGTTGCTTTGAGTCAGAATCGACTCGGTGGCAATAGGTTTTTATGCCAAACTGGAAAAAAAGCATTATCTTGCATTGTTTGTTAATAAGAATTTATCCGTTAGTTGTACAAATCATGTCAGTCTGATTTTTCCATGTAAATACATACCTTGCTCTTTTCTGCTTTTGTTTTTGTTTGATGAAAAGAAACTTTAAAGATTAACAAACATTTAGAGGCACTAAAATCTTTAATTAGAAAGTCTTAAGGATTTTTATTTCATTGGGCTTTAGGGAGAAATAACTTAAAGTTTGTACATAGGAGTTTGTTTTATCTGTATGACTCTAATTAAAGTCAATCAAAGTCACATGGCTAAGTAAATTGCTGAAATATTACTTTTTTGGAGATTTTTGTTGCTTCTGTTTTACTCAGTTGATTTGCTGCTGTTCTTTTAAAAGTAAAACAGCAATAACCGAATTTAATAACGTATCGGCTGTCTTATTTTTGGTCTCCTTTATGTTGCTTATTTTGTGTATCCAGGCTGGCACGTGAGGGCTAAATCTGTTTTAGCTCCGTGGGCTGTTGAACAGCATCATACCCTGACTGACCTCCTGATTAAAACAGAATCAGCACGTGATGTCCACACCAGGCCTTTCGGCCTTTGCTCTGTAGGCTTTGTGAACGATGTAGTCATTTTGTCCACAAATGTTACAATTGGATATTGACATTTTACTGATCCAGAAACCTGTGTATAAATTAAGCTGCCTCTCTTTGCCAAAAGACATTTTACAGTTGTAAAAATTTTTGTCCTATTTTAATTTTGAAACCTAAATGAAACATAATCCCCGGGGTGCTCTTTCACTGTTGTGGTATAATCTCTTCGTATGATACCTGATTTAGTTGGAAACAAATTAGTAGCTATGCATGCTTAAAGGAAGCAATTTAGTAAACAGGATTTTAGAGAAACCTAATCACAATTGTAAAATGATACTAGCAAATCAATTGCATTATACAGAATTACTAGGTTAGACGTAGCTTTTAGATAGTGAGGCAAATCAGAGGCTTCTGTGCCACCATTGTGAACAGCATGCAAAGATTTGCCTTTCTTAACTTAAAAAAAGCGGAATGGCAAAGTGGGGACTCCCCTTCCCCTTCAGTTTATTGGTTCATTCAAAAATGATTCAAAAATAAACCAAACCCAATGCCGTCGAGTTGATTCCGACTCACAACGACCCCATAGGACAGAGTAGAACTTGCCCATGGAGTTCCCAAGGAGCAGCTGGCGGATTTGAACTGCCGACATTCTGGTTAGCAGCTGAGCTCTTAACCACTGCGCCACCAGGGCTTCGATTCAGAAGTAGCCTTCTCAAATCACTTGGGCTGAGGACAAGCAGACAGTGAAGCTAGTGTCGCTGTGACGTGGTCTGTCAAGTGAAGTTCAGCACACCAGGCAAGCCTAGATGTTTGGGGATGGGCAGGTTTGTTTTTGTGGTCAAGCTGGATGAAAAGGCAGAGAGCTTGAGGATTTACGCAGTCACCTGGGAAACCTACAGGACAGATAGGATTCAAGAGTGAGATGAAGACCCCTGAGTGCAGCAGGCTCTAACGCCTCCTGGACCTTGTGCTCCCTTTACAAATGGAGGGTATGCTGATCTTTATGGAAGCAAAGAGGGCAGAGGAAAACAACTCCTATTTGAAATCATTGGAATCTCTTGTCAACATATGATGTGTGTGCATTATTAAATAGTTGCAATTAGTTTTAACTAGTTATTTTATTTTCAGTTCACGATTTTATTGACATTTTCCTATGTTGGGGGCAGCCCTGGCGGCGCAAACTGTGCTTGACTACTAACCTAAAAGTTGGTAGTTCGAACACACCCAGTGGTACCACGTAAGAAAAGGCCTGGCAGTCTGCTTCCATTGAGATTACAGCAGAGAAAACCCTATGGAGAGGTGCTGCTGTATAACACATGGAGACACCGTGAGTTGGGATTAACTCATGCAGTGGGTTTTGTTTTTTGTTTTTTTCTTATACTGGTAGCATTGCTAGTACTCCTGCTGTTTTTAGGAGCAAGAATTTAGGTTGACCTCCCAAAGATATTTTAATTGTCATATTTATTCAATCTATAGATGTATATTGTGCTAGGCTCTGGGTATAAAAAATAAATGGTAGTAGCTAGCGTGCCCACTGGAAAACTATGAGGAAATTGAGGCCCAGAGAAGTTGAGTAACTTGCCTCAGTGGGGGAGTGGTGGAGCTGGAATTGGATTCCTACCCCTGTTTTATTTCCATTACAAAGTGAAGGGGTGTTTTCCTGTATCTTTTTGAACTGCGTCTTGCTGTTCCACTTGGCCTCTGCTGTCAAGGAGAAAAGCAAACAGAAAATTATAACCAAACCTTGTAAATATTACAGCAGTGGTTTCCTCAAAGGTGTCTGCGACCATCAGGAGATGGTTTTTATTCTACCTGGTGGTGTCAAGACAAACTTGACAGTCAGTGACCCTTGAGTTGGGGTATGAAGGATGAGTAGGGGTTTGCCAGGAAATGGGAAAGGTGTATAACTCCTGGGATTTATGTCTTAAGGCTTCTTGCCAGTGGAAGTATCGGAGCACCAGCACCAGTGTTCTGAGCAGTAGCGGGTCCTGTGTGGGAGGTGGTGGGCAGCAGCAATCTGAGTGGATGTGGGACTTAAAGGGGGGCTACGTGGAAAGCATACTGTATTCACCTAAGCTGTCGATTAGTTTTCTTTTGCTGCATAACAGATTACCACGAATTTGGTGGTTAAAACAACACACTTTTTGGAAAATCTCAGTTACTGTGGGTTGGGAGTCCAGACCGCAGTCAAGGGGCCAACCAGGCTGCGTTGTCATCTGGAGGCTTGACTAGGGAAGGCTCCCTCAGGGTGTGGGCAGAATTCATTTCCTTGTGGCTGTAGAATTTTTAGCAGCTTCTTCAGTGCCACCAGTGGGTGAGGGGGGGTGTGGGGGCAAGAGACAGACACTGACTCTTCTCCTTGGAGTCACTAACTTCTGGGAAGGCATGGACCCTCTTTTAAAGAGCCCACCTGATTAGCTCAGGCCCATCCAGGTTAATCTCCCTTTTGATTAACTCAGAGTCAACTGATTAGGGGCCTTAATCCCTTCACCTTTGCCATATTCTCTTAGCTAGATGCAAGTCACAGGTCTTGGTCACGCTCGAGAGGAGAGGATTACACACAGGCATGGATACCAGGGGCAGGAATCACAGGGAGCCATCATAGAATTCTGCCTCCCACAGGTTGTATGTGTGTTACAAATCAATAAAAACAGCAATGATTAGAAGAGTCTTCTATTCACGTTTTGTGCATATCAAGGATTTTATCTGGAGTTGCTTAACCCGCTGCCGTCGACTTGATTCCGACTCATAGCGACCCTATAGGACAGAGTAGAACTGCCACATTGGGTTTCCCAGGAGTGCCTAGTGGATTCTAACCGCCAGCCTTTTGGTGAGCAGCCATAGCTCTTAACCACTGTGCTACCAGAGTTTCCTGGAGTTGCTTGGAGGGAAGATTTCATGGTCATTACAGACGTCTTCCCCAAAAAGCATGGGCTTTGGCATCAATCACACCTGTAGAAACCCTGAATCTATCTTATTGTTGTGTGGCTTTGGGCAAGTTTCCTACTCTCTGTGAGATAGTTACCTTTGGCCGGAAAAAGAAATGGATACAAATAATACAAAGTATTAATCAGCTTGTAAATGCTGTTGTTGTTGTTTGGTGCTGTTGAGTCATTTGCAGCTCATAGCAACCCTATGTACAATAGAACAAAACACTGCCCAGTCCTGCACCATCCTCACAATCATTCCTGTGTTTGAGCCCATTGTTGCAGCTACTGTGGCAGTCCATCTTGTTGACGCTCTACCATGCATGATGTCCTTCTCCAGGGACTGATCCCTCCTGATAACATGTCCCAAGTATGTGAGATGTAGTCTCGCCATCCTTGCTTCTAAGAAGTGTTCTGGCTGTACTTCTTCCAAGACAGATTTGTTCGTATTTCTGGCAGAAAACAAAACAAAACAAAAAAACCCAAACCCCATTGCCGTCGAGTTGATTCCAATTCATAGTGACTGTATAGGACGGAGTAGAACTGCCCCATAGGGTTGCCAAGTAGTGCCTGGTGGATTCAGACTGCTGACTTTTTGGTTAGCAACTGTAGCTCTTATGCAATCCATGTTATTCGATATTCTTTGCCAACCATAATTCAAAGGCCTCCGTTCTTCTTTGGTTTTCCTTATTCATTGTTCAGCTTTTGCACGCATATGAGGAGATTGAAAATATCATGGCTTGGGTCAGGCGCACCTTAGTCCTCAAGGTGACATCTTTGCTTTTTAACACTTTGAAAGAGGGCTTTTGCAGCAGATTTGCCCAGTGCAGTACATCATTTGGTTTCTTGACTGCTGCTTCCGTGGACATTGATCATGGATCCAAGTAAAATGAAATCCAAGTGAAGTGAAATGCCATAGGACAGAGGAAAGAAAATAAAGTCCTATGAGAGTAATGACTTCTATTTGGAAGACATGGAAGGATTCATGGGGAATTTGTCATTTGTCATTTAAGGTGGATAATCAAAAGATGAAAAAGGTAGACAGAAATACCAAGGCACAAATAAAAAATAACTGCCACCATTTACTGAGTGTCCCCAGTGAGTACTGTGCTGGGTGCTTTACAAATGGCATGTCTAATCCTAACAAAAATCCTGCAAGCTCTACTTTCATGTGGTATGTTTTTATAAACAAGTTTCCCTCCTTTTCCAAATAGAAAATTATAATTCTGAATATACATTTTTGGTTACACCCTCACACCGTCCCCCATCCCCGTTTATATAGCATGCTTCCATTTTAGCCTCTGAGAATTACTGCTCTACAGAGATTTCTGACATAGTGTAGAATTCTATTACAGGCATTAATGAAGCTGATGTTAAATGTTTAGGTCAAGTATTGGTTCTCCCCCCCACCCCTTTGCAAAATAAGATAATTCTGTGTCTTCTCTTTATTAGGGTTATTTTGTAATGAGGGGTGTTAAATTGATATGCATTTGAATTTGTGGACCATTTTTCTGAGTTCTCTCCAGAATGGAAAGCACACATTACCTTATCAATACTTCGAGCATGCCTGTGAGCCAAAAACTAGGGAGCGTTACTCTTACTCTGTGGGAGAATATTTTACCTGATAGAGAGGTTAAGGATGGGCCTGCCCTCCAGAGCCTCCAAGAGTGTGTGTGTTAGAGGGACTTCACCTTTGTGTTCACTTAACCATGAATTTGTCATGTTGGCTTGCACTATGGAAGTGGGTACAGTGTGCCAATTAGTTCTCTTTACCAAGCTAACAAACAAAAACACCTCTGGTCTCAAGATAATAGAGCAAATTTATAAGGTGATCTTTCTTTTAAAAGGAATTTTATGGCCGTACATAGGAATCAAAATTCAGTCTACTGAAAGGAAGGTCAATTACATCTGTTCTCCAGAGAATGCTGCTTTTCAATTCAAAGTGACCCATTTAAGAGAGGCCTTATTTGGAATTGGAGTCCCTGGGTGGTGCAAATGGTTAACACACTATTAACTGAAATGTTGGAGGTTCCAGTCCACCCTTGGAAGAAGGCTTGGTGACCCTCTGAAAAGTCAGCCATTTACTCTGACACACATGAGGTTGCCATGAGTTGCAATGGACTTGATGGCAACTGGTTTTCTTATTTGTGTGGAGCCCTAGTGGTGCAGTGGTTAAGAGCTACGGCTGCTAACCAAAAGGTTTGCAGTTCCAATCCCCCAGCCGCTCCTTGGAAACCATATGGATTATTTTATTTGGAATTGGCTTACACTGAAACGGGTTGTTTTAAACAAGCCCTCATCTATACTCTGGAAATTGTTTTGAGTCTTTGAAAACATCTTGACTTTGTGTGATCAATCTGTTTTGGAATGTTGGGGGAATGGAAAATGCAGCTGTGAGCTGGGGTGTCCCGAGGTTCAGAGGCTTTTGCAGAATTGGGCATCCTTTCTGAAAAGACAAATTAATGATAAAAATATAATCTTTGGCTGATTTGATGCTTATGTGAATCCATTTGAACTATGATGACATTGGTAATGCAGTCGCACTTTTGTGAGACTGATACTCTGTAACCTTAAAAAATCCCCGCTTCCGCTCTTGTTCAGTACTCCTGTTATTTTCTTTTACATGAAAAGTACTTTCTAGCCTCATCTCTGTTAATTGATTGTGATAACATTTTTTAGGTGAAGACCCCTCAATTATCAAATGACTACTAAATATTAAATAGTTGGTAAGAAATAAAATATAAAAGCGTGTGTCTGACAGCAGCAGTTACTAAAATATTTTTGAAAGGCTGAATCAATGCATGCTTGTGTGTTTGGGGCATTATTAAAATGGATATATTTTGGTATCTCAGTCATAAACTTCTAAAATTTCTGGTCATGTCTTTTTTATTAGAATATATATAAAAGGAAGAATATGGGAAATTGAAAAGATTGGCAGTGGACAAATAATCTACAAGTCTAATACAGTGCTGTGCTCATATCTGATAAATATTCTGTAACAGGTTAAAATTTAACTCTAGTGGCAAATCTGTGCTTTTACATTCGAGATTTTACTTTAAGGTAGTAAACATCCTTCATGCCCTGTACCCTAGATTTGTACATTGATTTATTTAGTAGAAGGGTATTGATATCAGAGTGTAATAAGCATGAAACACTTCCAACTTCTATCGCACTGAAGAGGGTAATGTAACCTACTTGGTTTCCCTCCTTTCTCCTCTCGCCCATTTTTAAAATAGCAGTGCTTTTCACACTGTCAGAATTTCATGTTGTGACACCCTACTCAGAAGGTATGACAGCAGGGTAATGACAGCAACTGCCTCATGAGAATCAATCAGGCAATTAATTTTGTAAATGAAATGCTGATTATACAAAGCTTCACATGAGAGGCCCAGTGATTAAAATCAATTTAACAAATTGTTTCAGGTGGGACTTGATTAATAATTTGCTATAAGTGCTAAGGGTATATGACCAGCATACCTTGTTGTTGCTGTTACTAACTATATATAAAAATCTACAGATGAGATATATGTGTGTGTGTGTGTGTGTGTGTGTATACGTATATATACACGCATACATATATATACATATATATTGTTGTTAGTTGCTGTATCAGTTCTGACTCACAGCAACTCTATGTACAATAGAATGAAACACTGCCCGGTCCTGCGCCATCCTCAGAACCATTGCTGTGGTTGAGCCCATTGTTGCAGCCACTGTGTCAGTCCATCTCGTTGACGGTCTTCCTCTTTTTCGCTGACCCTCTACCTTACCAAGCCTGATGTCCTTCTCCAGGGACTGATCCCTCCTGATAACATGTCCAAAGTACGTGAGACAAAGTCTCGCCATCCTTGCTTCCAAGGAGCACTCTGGCTGTACTTCTTCCAAGACAGACTTATTTGTTCTTCTGGCAGTCCATGGTATATTCAGTATTCCTTACCAACACCACAATTCAAAAGCATCAGTTCTTCTTTGGTCTTCCTTATTCATTGTCCAGCTTTTGCATGCATATAAGGCAATTGAAAATACCATGGCTTGGGTCAGGTGCACCTTAGTCCTCAAAGTGACATCTTTGCTTCTCAACACTTTAAAGAGGTCTTTTGCAGCGCGCGCACACACACACACACACACACACACACACACACACACACACAAACCAAACTCATGGCCATCGAGCTGATTCCAACTCACAGCGACCCTATAGGACAGAGTAGAACTGCCCCATAGACTTTCCAGGAAGTGCCTGGTGGATTCAAACTGCCGACTTTTTTGGTTAGCAGCTGTAGCTCTTAACCACTGTGCCACCAGAGTTTCCATATATATATATGTCTTATCTGTATATATGTAAAAGGAGCCCTGGTGGTGCGGTGGTTAAGTGCTGGGCTGCTAACTGAAAGATCGGCGGTTTGAACCCAACCAGTGGCTCTGTGGGAGAAATACCTGGCGATTTGCTTCAGTAAAATTAAAGCCTAGAAAACCCTATGAGACAGTTCTACCCTGTCATATGGGGCTACTATGCGTTGAAAATCGACTTGAAAGCACCTAAAAATGACAGAATATGTATGTAGGTGAGGTGTGTGTGTGTGTGTGTGTGTGTGTGTGTGTTCCAGTTAGTGTGTGTATAACTGCTTATTTTTAAATAGTCATATTACTCACTCTTTGGTTGTTTGTCTACCCACATAGACATACTTAACAATGAAAAGGGACTGCATTATTACATTTTTACAGTATCTGAGTTCGTATTTTCCTGTGTTCTGTTTAAAAAAAAGAAGGAAAAGCTTCCTAATCAGGTTTGGGTACAACCAAGATGACGTTTTTTCCCCCCATGCAGGATGGTTTAAGGAGCCTTGGTGGTGCAGTGGTTAAGCACTCAGCTGCTGACCAAAAGGTCGATGGTAGAAAGATGTGACAGTCTCCTTCCATGAAGATTTACAGCCTTGGAAACCCTAGGGGCCGTTCTACCCTGTCCTATAGGGTGGCTATGAGTCAGTTGACTTGTTGGCAGTGGGTTTGGTTTGGGGTTATGCAGGATGCTTTAGACTTTTCTTATGCTGACATACATTATGTATTATCATAAAGAGTGGAGTGTGGTTTACAGACGTTTCTCATTCTTAGTTATAGTAACAAGTATAAACATAGTTTGAGAAATGTTGCTTTAAGAATACTAGAAATAGCAACATTATAGCATGGAAATTGCAAATGCCTATGTTTGGAGCATTATAATTTGAATCCAGGAGAAGTTCCACTTGGAATAGGAGACACAGCTGGATGTCTTTCTAACATTCATGCATCAGACATTAAATGCCTGGGACAAGTCAGACAGCATATCAGGTTTCATCGTTTTTGTCACTTATAATTGACACATCTAGGAAAGTAGTGCAGTGTTATTTATGAGAGGACGACTTGGAGAGGTAAGGGCTAAGGTGCACTTGAGTTTCTTTGATTTTGGTTTATATGAAAGAACTAATCACAACAATAATTGTTCATGGCGTGTCAGAAGCTAGAGATATAAGGAAAAACAGGGTGAGGAACATACCATTTCTTTTGGAAAGGAACTCACTCTGTGATGACGGAGGCAGACATACGAATAGAGCTGCATTGGTTGTGATGTTTACTATCTTTATTAACTAAGAGAGTCAAGGTATATAGTAGAAGTATCGAGAAGGCAGAATCTTTTATAAGATGGTACTTTGCAGGGTTAGGAAGAGTGTCATCAATTTACAAGGTAGCCAAAGAGGTGTGTTGTTGCGTGCAAGGGCGTTGTAGAAGGGGGGTGCCATGGGCAGTGGCACAAGGTATGGAGGAAGGCTGCCCAGGTTGAGCTTGGTTTAACACGTGAAGGGTGGGGCCAAGTGTGTCTCCTTAAAGTAAGCCTTGATTCTTGAATGCTGCGCTTCTGGGTTTTGAATTCTTTCGACCCCTTTAGAGCCCTCTCCCTACCTTCGGTTCGTTGATAAGATTTCTGGTCAAATCTTAACAGTTCACATTCCCTTTGATACTTACTGTGACATTGGAAGGTCTGGTGGGGAGGAGGAATGATTCTAGAATTACAGACTGTTAGAACAGGAAGGGCCGTTAGAGTTCAGTTCATCTCTCTGGTCCCCTCATTTTACATAGGAGGGAACATGCAAGGCTCAGAGGGGTGACATTACACAATGATAATATTAGCTCCACAGCAACTGGTTTAATACACTCTAACACTAATTGAGCACCTACTGTGTGCCACTGTTCTAAGTGTTTTGTGTCTTCTATCTTAATACTTTTTAACAACGTATGAGGTAGGGACTGTTACTGTCCTGATTTTACAGAGGAGAAAACGTAAGTTCAGAGAAGTTAATGTGATCTGCCTAAGACCACATAGTTACTGGCAAGCAGGGTGCATGCTTGGCAGCCTTAACTCTACATGCCATGTGCTTAACCCACTCTTTGTGCCAAAGCTGTGTCAGGCCATATGGCCACACAGTTGGAGACTTAGGCCCGAAGGTCCCCTCATACTTAGCTCAGGACTCCATCTAAAACTGCTCTAAAACACCTAAAACTGTTCATTTGTTGACACGTGGGGTCGCAGTGAGTCAGAGTTGACTCCGTGGCAACTGGGTTTTTAGTTTTCTTTTTTTTAATTTCTGAATAATCCCGGAACTGCCACTTCCTCCAACTATAGCTTTTCAACCACAGCTTTGGGATAATTCACTTTTTTATTTATACTGAGTTTTAAAAATCCTGGGTACGTTTCTATATGGGTCATTGCTTTTGTTACTAAAACCAAAGGACGGGCACAGGCCACCCCTGGTGGCATTGCTGAGGGAGCCGATGTGTTTGCGTCCCACTCTTTCTGTACCGAAGGGACAGGGAGCAGGGCCACGTGTGGAAAGGACTGGCGGTTATAAAAGCGTTCTTTGAGACTTAAGAAAACAAATTAGGGAGAATTCTGGGTTAAAAGATGGCCCATTTCACTTTCTTAACGGGTGGTTTGAGATTTTTTGAACAGCAAAGCAAAAAACCTTGAAAGTCTTATCAGATCTTGACTCTGAGAACCTTAAAGGTGATTTGTGGGGAAGGATATCTGTTAGAGCAGAGTTTGAACCTGGGGCGGGGGGAATACATACATACATACATACACACACACACATATATCTGTATATACGTATGGAAACCCTGGTGGCACAGTGGTTAAGAGCTACGGCTGCTAACCAAAAGGTCGGCAGTTCAAATCCACCAGCTACTCCTTGGAAACCCTATGGGACAGTTCTTTTCTGTCCTGTAGGGTCACTATGAGTTGGAATCGACTCGACAGCAACGGATTTGGTTTGGTTTGTATATATATGTGTGTGTATATATATATTTTCTTTGGTGAAGTGGAAGCTTCCTAGGAACTTTAAAAAATGTATTGCAGTATATATTCAATATGTGTTTTACCAGCTGCGGTACTCCTTTTGGAAAATCCTGCAACCTCCATCTTCCATCCTCCACCCCGCTTATACCTTATCACATACACTTCTTTTTTCTATCTGTGCTCTCGTGCTTCCAGTTTTTGACTCTTCTAGTTCTCTGTGTTACTTTTTCTCTGTTTTCTGCCTTCCTCCCTCGTGTTTTAAACCTGCCAGAGGCACCTTTGAACGCTGCTCAGTTGTCAGTGGGTCTTAGTTCTGAAGAGGTGCGAATGATTTGGTTTTCTGTTTATGATTGTCTTTCTTCTTTTCCTGTCTTTGTTTTTTTCCTTTTTTAACTTTTTATTTTCAAATAATTTCAAACCTACGGGAAAGTTGCAAGAACGGTACAGAGAAATCCGATGTGTCTTTTATTCTGATACACCAATTTTTAACATTTTGCTACATTTGCTTAATTATCTATATATCCATCATCTGTCCATCTGCCTACCTACCTACCATGTATTTTCTGTCCCTTTATACTTCAAAGCGTATTTCCTAGGAGCAAGAATATTCAGTGCAATTATCATTGTCAGGAAATTTAACTTTGATACCGTACGTTAATCTCCAGTCCATATTCTAAATTTGTTCATTGTCCTAATAATGTCTGTCATTGCCTTTTTCTTTCCTTTTGTGCAGATTTTGTCTAGGATTATATATTACACTTAGTTGCTTTGTCTGTCTCAGTATATGAGATTGGACTGTTCGTCATGCTAACTTTTTTTCTTTGAACAACCAGATTGCAATAAGAGTCAATACATACTTTCACTTAAGTATGGCTCTGATAAAATGGAAATTTAATAGGGCCATGTCTCTGAAGAGTCTTTGTGAACCAGGAGACAGTCACGTGTGCATCAGCACAGCACGTACTCTTTGTCCGAAGAAAGGCTAGTCAACTGGTAATACCTTTTATAATTTTTTACTGACATTTTATTTAATGCAGTTTTAAAGTTGTTAATTAAAAACATTAATAAAGTGGTTTGAAAGAAGCTTGATGGAAACCTCGGAGACTACTGATTTGTCTGTAGGCACTTCTCTGATAGGTCTTCGGAATTGTTGATCCTTGCACATCACACAGCGTATTTAGAATGATTGTCTCTTTGAGGAAGGTATTAATATCTTCACTTCAACCACAGAGAACCTGACGCTTAGAGCACTTGAATAACTTACCCAGCATTTCGTGGCTAGTCAGAAGCAGGAGAGGGCTATGAACCCAGGTCTACCTGATGACAAACTTTGTGCTCTTTCTGTTGTACTAGAGATAGCAAGTTGGTTTCTGCTTGTTTGTAAAATCTGGCCATTGATAGTGGCTGCCTAGAACTCCACAGGATGACAAGATTGGAGGCTTACTGGACTTGTGGAAAACTGTGATAATAGAATGGGTGAGCAGTGTCTGCTCTCTGCACAGTGGTGGAGGCACAAGGAGAATCCAGGCCTCATGTTGATTATTCAGGAAATGTCCCTCCATATAATAATGATAATGATAAAATCCATCCTTGTTAAAAGTTATTGTGTGCCAAGAACGTGGAATATATTCTCTAACTCTGTGACACCTCTGTAATGATTGTGGCGGTGCTCTCAGCCTGCCGGTGCGGAGAAGCTAAGTGGTCACTCTGTCACAGCTCAAAATGGTGGGGTTGAAACTTGAGATATCCTCACAAAAGCTTCCTTTCTTGATATAAATCTGTATTTATATATGAAAAGTACCATATTATTTTTTTTCTTAAATAAGAGCCTGTTACTAGGCTGTCAGTAGTGACATATGAATAGGAATAATACTGCATACTTAGAGATGTAAATTTCAGGAAATGGTAAAGCCACGATGAAAGCTTTACAGTATTTTTGGGTGGTGAGAATAACAAGTTTGAGGGAAATACATTTCATTACTATTTTGATTTTCCTTTTAGATCTAATTTACTCTAGGAATTGTGTGTGTGTGTGTGTGTGTGCGTGTATACACATACGTGCATACATGCACACACATTGGTTTGCTCATAAAATTATTACGTTTGCTGAATTAAATTTAACAGTATAGTTTAGTCAGACAGTAAATTCCTCATTGAATTGATTTATAAGCTGCTGAACTTTGGAGGATTAAGCAAATATTAGTTGTTGCAAATATATTAAAACCAGGCAAAAGCTGGGGAACTAAAACAGTCTTATTTTCTGGACTTACGCTGTGTCACCTAGATGATAGCTCTAAGTGGATCTTTCTAAACTTCCAACTATTTATTTTATATATTGGAAAAGATAGAGGAATTTGAAGCGAGCAAGAGGCTGCCCTGCCCCTCAGAGGCCAACACTGTTTTGTGAATCAGAGGGCGCTGCAGACCGGTAATAAGAATTTTCCCAAGGTTCCTAATGAAGATCTTCCTCCAAGAATGTTGATGTCTGGATTTGTGTCAGTCTCTCTGGATGTCTCTAGTGTTTAGCCCGAGGCTGTCTCCTCTGCCTTGACCTCGTCCACATTTTTATCAGTGATAGGGATGAAAGCATGAATGAAATGGTATGCTAATTTCACTGATGGTTGACATCAAGTTAGGAGATGCAGTTAATATATTAGATGTCAGAATCAGGGTCTGAAAAAAAATCTCACCAGGCTAGAATGGTGACCTGAAATAAGCAAAATGAAAATAAGCAGAGATCTACTTTTGCCCCAGGGTCAACTCACCAGCTATAATGGGAGTTGGAGGGGGTGTAGTTTAATCACAGCTCATGTGGGGATGAGTCAGGAGTGGGGACATGGCTGCCCAAAGAGCAAATAGACCTGAGGCTGCATTAGTACTAATGTAGGTTCTGGAAGAAAAGAAGCAAGTACCTCACCGCATTACCTTTTGTGTTAAGGAGATTAAGAATGGGCATATTTCGTTTAGAAAAGGGAAATTAAATATTGCGATCTTCAACTATTCTGCAAAAGGACAGAAGTAAAACCAATGGGTATAAATGACAAGAAACAGATTTTTATTAGGTAGGTGGAAGAAATCCCTAACATTCATGGTTGGAGCCACTTTTAGGGGATTTGTACATACATCAGGTATGGACCTGTGAGGCTCTTTTCAGTTCTAAGGTTCCGTGTTTCCTTGCTGAACCCTTGATCCTGAATCCTTGATCAGGGTCTCTTAAGAATTGTGATCAAATTAGAATGTGTCGAAGTGCTTTGGGAATGCATGGCGGATGTCGGTCATTCTCTGATAATGCGGGTCATGGTCTTTGGATGGGTTTCTAGAGAGCGTTCCATGAACTCCTGATACTGTATATTTGGGATGTATATATATCAGTATCCCTTTTTTTTTTTTTTTTTTTTTGAGAGCATCCCTAAGAGTTAAGAACAACTGCTGTAGATTGTTAGTTTTTATCAATAGTTTATGGAAGTTCCGTTATACATGTTGGGTGCTGTCGAGTTGATTCCGACTCATAGCAACCCCATGCGACAGAGTAGAACTGTCCCATGGGGTTTTCTTGGCTGTAATCTTCACGGAAGCAGATTGCCAAGTCTTTTTTCCACAGAGCCACTGGGTGGGTTCAAACTGAGCGCTTAACTATTGCACCACCAGGGGTCCTTACTCTGTGTACATAACCTAACAAAACAAAACAACCCATTGCCTTCGAGTTGATTTCGAGTCATAGCAACCCTATAGGACAGAGTAGAACTGCCTCAGGATTTCCAAGGAGCGGCTGGTGGATTCCAGCTGCTGCCCTTTTGGTTAGCAGCCAAATTCTTAACCACTGCGCCACCCGGGCTCCACTTTATACACAGGCAGCAACATGTTAATATTTTATGACTAATATTAATAATTCTGAAAAATAATCCAATGGTTTTTTTTTTTAAGACTAGAAAAAATGGAAAATGTAGCTAGGAAAAAATATTGCGTGTCTACAACTCCTGACCTGCTTATTGATAACGTATATGGGAAAAATAAGCAAACAAACATCTTTATTTAAAATTACACATCAAAACATGTTTATTTCAGATAAAAACTACACAAATAAAAATTACGCATAATGCCATTTTTAAAAAAAAAAAGAATGTAAAAAGTAAGTCCAGCTCTGCCCTCTTCTTATCTCTTCATGGTTCTTAGAGCAGTCAACAAAACAGCTTTCCCTGCTTGTCTAATATTTTAGAACTCCATTTCCTGAGCCTTCCCGTACCATGTATAGAACGTGGCAACTAGTCCTCTATTGACAAAAGAAGAATTTCTTACAGTGTGTTGATACCCAGATTTGAAGTTCCAGTGTGTTAATCCAGCTCTGACTAGACAAGTAATATTTTGTTTTTAGTACAAGTAAAAAACAGAATGGTTTAGGTGTTGAGTTGCATTTTATTCTCACGTCAGTCTGATGCCCACGCTGAGACCGTAGACTCGCGATGCAGTAGGAGGAACTGTGGACAGGAGTCAGAACACTCATGTTCTAGTCTCAGCTCTGCCGCCAGCACGGTTACCCTGGGCGAGTCCCCGCCACGCTGAGCCTCCATGTGTCACCTGTGATGAGAGAGAGCTTCTTTGATAATTGGGTTTGGTAGTAAGGGTGACAGTGAGTGGTAACTGAGATTTTTAATATTTTCTGGCTTGAAAAGAACATGTTCTCTGTGTGAAATCAGGGAAGAGTCTTTGATGCCCTGCTCATTTTTGCCTCAAACTGATTTTGATGCCATTAGGAGAAGAATTTGACAAGAGTGCAGCATTGTATATCATCGTTGACTTTACCTGTGTCTTCTGCATGTATGTACAGAGTCAATGTAGAAATCGGTTGTTAAATTTTATTATCAAGAATGTTTTACTTTATGTGGTCATCCAGCATCCCAGGACATTACTGCGTAACCAGTCATCCAAGCCATCGTGCTATATGCCCTGTGAGACCTGAAACCCCATAAAGCGTGGACATTGCCATCTTAGTCTACTTGGGGAAGTAAGAAATAGCAGACATGAAAATGAAGCAGTAGTAAAAACCCGCTGCTGTTGAGTCGATTCCGACTCATGGCGACCCCATATGTGTCAGAGTAGAACTGTGCTCCATAGGGTTTTCAGTGACTGATTTTTCGGAAGTAGATTGCCAGAGCTTTCTTCCGAGGCACCTCTATGTGGACTCGGACCTCCACCCTTTCTTTAGCAGCAGACTGCGTTAACCATTTGTACCACCCACGGACCAAGCAGTAGTATAGGAAGGCAGTTCAGCAGTGTGTGACAAGACAGCCTGTGAGGGCTCTGGCAGGACCCATAGACTGTGGGTGCTGCTAGGGTGTGGTGGAGGGGAGAAGCTCTCAGTGATTACATCAGGCCTTGAGTGAGGTTTGGTTGTACACGGGCAGAGAGGAGAGCAGGGAGCAGCCTGAGAATGAGCAGCAGCAGCAAATAAACCACTGGCTCTTCCCTGCTTCTCGGTGTGTGCATGGTTGTGTGGGTGCAGGGGTGGAGGAAGACAGTGCTGGACAGCTGTGCCCCAGCCCCTCCTCCCTTCTGCATAAGCCCCAGTGATGTTTGTAGTAAACTTGGGAGAAAAAGGCCCTTTAGAGTTATGTGTAGACATCATCACAGGGAAGTAAACACAGATTGCTTCACAATACAACATCAGCTATCTGCCGGTCCCTGTGGCTGCCCTGGTCAATGCCACATAGTTTTCACACAGCCGTTATTTGTGTGCGTCACTGTTTTAAGCATTTTACATTATTTTGCATGTACTTTCTATATTTTACTGTGTTGATATGTTATGACTTGTTCACATATTCCATACTTGCTGAATAGTCGAGTTGTTGCCATTTTTCTTCTTCCAACAATTAGTAAGGGGCAGTTCTATTCTGTGCTGTAGGGTTGCTATGAGTGGGAATCTACTAGACAGCAATGGGTTTGGTTTTTTTTTTGTTACTGTGCTCCAGGTAGCGAGGTAGCTCCTTTGACTTCTGAGGTCCTTTATAGTTCTAATTTAATTTTCAGAATAATTGTGAGGTGAATATTATGTCTCCCATTTAGTGAATGGGAAAAGTAAGGTTTAGGAATAAACAAATTATTCCAGGTCACACAGTGGTGTGGTAAGTGGTGGAAGAAAGGCTAGAACCCCCTGAGTCGCAAGCCCATCTCTCTCCACTGTGCTTTCTTTCAGCATTATAAATCATGGAGCTGTAGACAGCTTTGAATGAATTACCCCCGACCCCCCATTTGAGATAGAATGTCATAGTTGGAACAAGGATTTTATAATTTTTAATACTTTTGTTTAAAGCTTAGTTCTTCTTCAGAAAGAGTTTACACCACTATTTTATTCCAGCTCTGGCAACTAGTTCAAACACTCATTTTCTCACATTGGGTTTGATTATTTTTTGCCTATTTTATAGGTATGGAGTGTTACTGCAAAAGTTTGTTACTAGTAAGATGGAGTGTTTTCCCAAATGGTAATTCAAAAGGAAAAGAATTATTTTTCTGTGAACTTTTGTTTAATCCAGATGGATAGATATGATTATAGATCCAGAAGAAGTGATAGTCCTTCTTTTTTTAACTTTTTTTTTTTTGCATTGTACTTCAGGTGAAGGCTTACAGAACAAATAGTTTCTCATAAAACAGTAGTACACATATTGTTTTATGGCATTGGTTAACAACCCCACAACATGTCAACCC
>NW_004443938.1:14056972-14073948 GCF_000243295.1 Trichechus manatus latirostris | reverse complement strand
TTTATTGATTTTAGATTTGTTTCGTCCCTTTTTTTTTTTAAATTTCACTATGTCTGATCAGGCAGACTGTGTGTTCTTTGTTGTTTGCTCGTCTGTGGGCACAATACTTTTTGCCTCCTTCTCCAATTAGCAGGGTCAGTCACTCAGATATGATACGGTTGGGCAGGTCTAGGTAAGGAGGAGTTACTGGGACGGGTCGTTTGTGGCACTTACTACAGCCACCAGAGCGGGTTGGTAATCAGTGCAGGGCAGGTTCCAGTAAGTTGTGCCTGTGCTGCTTGGTGATGTGATTTCAAGCGCACGGTGCAGGTGGCAGGATGCAGTGGGGATATTGTTATGTGTGGAGCGGTTGTTTTGTCTTCTGCTGGGCGCTCCGTGAGGTTGCTTTCTCGTACCCCCTGTTTGCTGGTCTCCGATAGAAGTCGAAGATGGCGGATTCGTGCTGCATTAGCTGCTAGGGGACCTCTGCATGAATCTCTCCTCGCTCTCCGTTCTTTTGGTTTTCTCACTCCATTTGGTGCTTGGCTGAGTTCTTTATCTCTTCATTTGATGTTTTAGGGTTTCAGGATTGTTGTATTCTCTGTTTGGCTTAGTTTTTTGGATCTTTGCTATGGAGGGATGGCGTGGTGCTTCTGCTTACAGCGCCATGTTGCTGGAACTCCTAACTTTTTTTTGTTATTGTGCTTTAAGTGAAAGTTTACAATTCATGTCAGTTTCTCATACAAAAATTTATACACACATTGCTAGGTGACCCTAGTTATTCTCCGTATACTGTGACAGCACACTCTTCCTTTCCACCCTGGATTTCCTGTGTCCATTCAACCAGCTACTGACCCTCTCTGCCTTCTCATCTTGCCTCTGGGCAGGAGCTGCCCATTTAGTTTCATGTGTCTACTTGAGCTAAGAAGCACGCTCCTCATGAATATCACTTTATGTCACATAGTCCCATCTAATCTTTTCTGAAGTGTTGGCCTCAGGAATGGTTTCAGCTCTGGGCCAACAGAGTCCAGGGGCCATGTCTTCCAGGGTTCCTCCAGTCTCAGTCAAACCATTAAGTCTGGTCTCTTTACTAGAATTTGAGTTCTATAGCTTACTTTTCTCCTCCTCTGTCAGGGACTCTCTGTTGTGTTCCCTGTCAGGGCGGTCTTTGGTGGTAGCTGGACACCATCTAGTTCTTTGGTCTTAGGCTGATGAAGTCTCTGGTTTATTGGCCCATTCTGTTCCTTGGGCTGATACTTTCCTTGTGTCTTTGGTGTTCTTCATTCTCCTTTATTCTAGGTGGGTTGGGACCAATTGCTGCATCTTAGATGGCTGCTTGCTAGCTTTTGAAACCCCAGATGCCACTCACCAAAGTGGGATGCAGAACATTTTCTTAATAAACTTCGTTATGCGTGTTGACCTAGATGTCCCCTGAAACAATAGTCCGTAGATCCCCACCCCTGCTACTCTGTCCCTCAAAGTGTTTGGTTGTGTTCAGGGAACTTCTTAGCTTTTGGTTTAGTCCAGTTGTGCTGACTTCCCCTGTAGTGTGTGCTGTCTTTCCCTTCACCTAAGATAATTCTTCTCCACTCTCTAGTTAGTGAATACTCTCCTCCGTCCCCACCCTTGTAGCATCAAGGAATGTTTTCTTCTGTGTTTAAACCTTTTTTTGAGTTCTTATAATAGTAGTCTTGTATAATATTTGCCCTTTTGCCACTAACTAAATTCCCGATACCTCCATGTTATGAGGTGTTTCACGGATTCATCGTTGTTCTCTATTGCTGTGTAATATTCCGTTATGTGAATATACCATAATTTGTTTATCCATTTGTCTGTTGATGGGCACCTAGGTTGTTTCCATCTTTTTGCTGTTGTGAACAGTGCTTTAGTGAACATGGGTGTACATAAATCTATTTGTGTGACGGCTCTTATTTCTCTAGGATATATTCCAAGGAGTGGGATTGCTGGATTGTATGGTACTTCTTCTATTTTTAACTTTTTAAGGAAGCGCCAGATCGATTTCCAAAGTGGTTGTACCATTTTACATTCCCACCAACAGTGTATAAGTGTTCCAGTCTCTCCACAGCCTCTCCAGCATTTATGTTATGTTTTTTGGATTACTGCTAGCCATGTTGGGGTGAGATGGTATCTCATTGTAGTCTTGATTTGCATTTCTCTAATGCCTAATGATCATGAGCTTTTCCTCATGTGTCTGTTAGCTGCCTGAATATCTTCTTTGGTAAAGTGCCTGTTCATATCCTTTGTCCATTTTTTAATTGGGTTATTTGTCTTATTGTTGTTGAAGTTTTGCAGTATCTTGTAGATTTTAGAGATTAAATGCTGATCGGATTTGTCGTAGCCAAAAATTTTTCCCAGTCTGTAGGTTGTTTTTTGGTGAAGTCTTTTGATGAGCATAAGTGTTTGATTTTTAGGGGCTTCCAGTTATCTAGTTTCTCTTCTGGTGTTGGTGTATTGTTACTTGTGGTTTGTATTCTGTTCATGACATGTATTAGGGCTCCTAGTGCTGTCCCTGTTTTTTCTTCTGTGATCTTTATCATTTTCTATTTTATATTTAGGTCTTTGATCCATTTTGAGTCAGTTTTTGCACATGGTGTGAGGTATGGTTCTTGTTTCATTTTTTTTGCAGATGGCCATCCAGTTATGCCAGCACCATTTGTTAAAGAGACTGTTCTGCAGTTAATGGACTTTGGGCCTTTGTCAAATATCAGCTGCTCATAGGTGGATGAATTAACGTCTGGATTCTCAATTCTGTTCCATTGGTTTATGTATCTGTTGTTGTACCAGTACCAGGCTGTTTTGATTACCATGGCAGTATAATAGTTTCTAAAATCAGGTAGTGTGAGACCTCCCACTTTTTTCCTGTTGAATAATGCTTTACTTATTTGAGGCCTCTTCCCTTTCCATACGAAGTTCATGATTTCTTTCTCTATCTCATTAAAAAATGCTGTTGGAATTTGGGTCAGGATTGCATTGTATCTGTAGATTGCTTTGGGTAGAATTGACATTTTCATAACGTTGAGTCTACCTGTCCATGAGCAGGGTATGTTTTTCCACTTATGCAGGTCTCTTGGTTTCTTGCAGTAGTGTGTTGAAAGTGATAGTTCTTTCTGTGGGCTTTTGTAAAACCTTTCTCCAATTTGTGGTTTAAGGAGTTGGACTGACAGAAAATATGAAATATTGTATCCATAAATAAACCTTTAATAAATTATCTCCTTAACTTGATATTTAGGAGCCAATACAATTATAGAGATAATTTTCCTGTAAATACTCATACAGACATACTTTGAAAGAGTGATGAAGAAGGAGTATCTAAGGATAACCCGTCGCTGTTGAGTTGATTCCAACTCATAGTGACCTTGTAGGACAGAGTAGAACTGCTGCATGGGGTTTCCAAGCAGCATCTGGTGGATTTGAACTGCCGATCTTTCGGTTAGCAGCCGTAGCACGCTGTAGCTCTTAACTACTGCACCACCAGAGTCTAAAGTACTTTAAGAGTGGAAATTCACTTGACGGCAGCTTGTACTGGTAAAGTATACTAAAAGTATGTAAGTTGTTTGTTAACGTGGATAATCTTAAAAAGGGTAGCTGGGTTCCTAGGCCAGCCTCTGAAAGTTTGTTTAACCCATATTACAGTATAGCCAAACTGCTATCTTATACGTGTGAGCGCACACGCGTGTGCGTGCACCATACACACACACTTAAAATATACACTGAGCTCCTTCCGTAATAGTCCCAAGGCTGGGAAACCTTCTGAGGCTATTGGAGGACCTGGGCAGCAGTGCTGCCTCCCAAAAGGGGATACAGGAAAGGGGTGGGGGTGGGAGATGTAGAACTCATGCATACATATATGTTCAAAAGGTTGTGCTGTCTAGAAAGGAAAAGCTTGCTTTGGAGTAACCTGATTGGAGTATTCTTAATGTGAGTGATATCGCTGATATTTTATAATTTCTATATGAGAAATGAAAATGATGATACTTTGGAACATATCAATAAAAGGATGTCGTTATTTGCTGTTGAGTCGATTCTGACTCATGATGACTCCATCAGTTTCTTCAACTTAATTGCTTATATATAACTCATTCTTTGTAGCCAAAAAACTGAAAAGAGCTGCAATGTCCCAAAGGCTTGAGCTTAAAAATATTAGAGATGTAGATTTTATCAGATCCATAAACGGAACAGTTTTAAAAAGCAATCATAATATACAACAGCAGCTCCAAGTAACTTCTTCAAAAGTTGACTCAGATCAGTTTGCCTCATTGTTGGAAGTCTCATCAAAATCTCCACAAGACCTGGAACTGCCTTGTCATCATCCTCTCCAGTAGCAAGTGGTGCTTTTCCATCCGCAGATTGTTTGGGCAGAACTTTCAGCCAGTCTTCTTAAACTAGTCAGACTGTCGGCACCAAACTGCTTCAAGATGCTGGGTAGCATTTCTGGCAGAGTAGAACTCCTCCATAGGGTTTTCAAGGCTGTGACCTTTCGGAAGCAGATCACCAGTCCTGTCTTCTGAGGACCTCTGGGTAGATTTGAATATCCAGCCTTTTGGCTAGGAGGTGAGCGCTTTAGCATGTTTGCTACCTAGCGACTCCTAATAGGATTCTTATTGTTGTTAGTTGTTGTAGAGTAGATTCTGACTCATGGTAACCCCATGGGTACAGAGTAGAACTGCTCTGTAGGGTTTTGAAGATTGTGATCTTTGGGAAGCAGATCCCCACTCCTTACTTCCAAGGCACCTCCTGCAGGGGGTTGAGTTAGAAACAACTTGGCCTTCACGTTTTCTGAAAAAGTGTTAGATTTGATTTGATCTTTGGTTTCTTTAAGGAGACAGTAGTAGAAAGCAGGGGTTGAGATAGTGCAGTTGTACATGTTTAATGTTACACATAGCAAGAGTACACAGTGGGAGGAATTTGGATTGTGGATGAATATTTAATAATAGGCCATAAGGAGTTGTTGTTGTTGCTGTTACTAGGTGCCGTAGAGTCGGTTCTGACTCATAGCGACCCCATGTACAACAGAACGAAACACTGCCTGGTCCTGCGCCATCGTCATGGTTGTTGTCATGCTTGAGCCCATTGTCGTAGCCACTGCGTCAATCCATCTCGTTGAGGGTCTTCCTCTTTTTTGCTGACCCTCTACTTTACCAAGCATGATGTCCTCCTTCTCCAGGGACCAGTGCTTCCTGATAACATGTCCAAAACATGTGAGACAAGACTGGCCATCCTCACTTCTAAGGAGCATTCTAGCTGTACTTCTTCCAAGACAGACTTGTTCGTTCTTTTGGCTGTCCGTGTTATATTTAATATTCTTCGCCAGCACTGTATTTCAGATGCATTAATTCTTCTTTGGTCGTCCTTATTTATTGCCCAGCTTTTGCATGCATATGAGATGTTGAAAATACCATGGCTTGGGTCAGGCGCACCTTAGTCCTCAAAGTGTTCTTTGCTTTTGAACACTTCAAAGAAGTCTTTTGCAGCAGATTTGCTCAATGCAATAGGTGGACAGATGTCAGCGAAGCTTCCAGATTAAGACAGACTAGAAGGAAGGACCTGGTGATCTGCTTCTGAAAAATTGGCCAGTGAAAACCTTATGAATAGCAGCCATAAGGAGAGAAGGTTAAAATTAAATAATCTGTGCTATATATCTGTTTTCACATCTGAAATCTCATTGAAAGGTATTTGATGCATTTTGAGAGGTACAGATAATCTGTGTATTTCATGCTTTCGATTTCCAGAAATCTCAGGGTTGAGCAAACATTTTTGACGTGGGTGCCAGTGAACTGGATTTTAAGTGGGACTGTGAGAGTTTACGGCAGCGATGAGGCAGATATTAGAAAACAATTTTAGTCCCTGATAAGATGACTTTGCTGAACTGTTATTTATAGCATTAAAATATAGACATTCCAGTCATTTTCCAACTTAAAATTTCTGCCTTAATTAAGCCAGTTTTGATAGTGCACTATTTAAAGTGAAGTAAGTAGACCTTTCCTATGCCCTGGGCTAATCCAGATTGAATGTGAAGATAGGGCTGCTTCAGGGCCTATGTTGGAAATTCAGCCTGTAATCTGATTTACTCAGCCTGGGCCTCTGTGGGCCATGTACTCACTTTGGGGGATTGTGAAATCACCTCGTCAGCCTTGATTTTCACACTTCCATAGAAAGTTTTATTTTATCTTTTTTAAGAAAGCGTGGACAGTAATTACATTTTTCTTTTCTCAGGCATAAATCGTAATTTAAATAATACTGTGGAAACTATTTTCTTAGTCTTTGGTTTTAGGTTTATTACAATATATCAAGCATTTATATGTTGAATTGGGATGCCAGCACAGGTTTGGGTAACATCAGTGTATTATTTGAACAAAACTGCATTTCCGTCATTTTAAGTCTACACTTTTTCTTTGTTGGTTGAAGTAATACAGTTGTTAAAATTCCATGAGATTGTGAATTTTGAGCACACCTGTTGTCTGTGGGGTGTGGGGCCTAGGGGCAAGCCCTCTCTTTGCTCTTGTGACACATCCTTCTGTTCAGCTGAGGTCAGTTCCTGGCAGATTCCTAGGACTCCTTCCAGACTGAGCTCAGGTATTTCCTGTGCACAGCCTCTCCAGACCTAGTTAGATGCCACCCCCCCAGGTGCCGCGTCTGTCCGCGCCTTAGAGTGTCCCCTTCGTTGCCTTGTGATACTCGTTCAGTCTCCTTCGGTGATCTCTGCGTTTCTGCAGGACAGCCAGTGCCTGGCCCAGGAGGTACTCAGGAAATGCGGGTGAATGGAGTCATTAGAATGGACACCAGGGTAACCCTTAGAAGGAAGAAGAGGAGAAGACCACGTGCACGTACGGTGGGGGCGATGTGGTGGGAGTGATGTGGAAGAGAGACTGTGCTTCTCCTAGCTTCCCCAACTTGGATTGTGGGTTTTTGCTCCTGGCTCCCTCCCTTTACTTACCTCCCATCCAGGCCTCACTTCCTTGCATTCCAGTTTCCACCATCACCTCTGTTCAGCATCTACCTCCTAGTCTCAAGGACAGCAGAAATGGTTATCCCTTGTCTTAGTCATCTACTGCTGCTATAACAGAAATACCACAAGTGGGTGGCTTTAACAAACAAATTTATTTTCTCACTGTTTAGGAGGCTAGCAGTCTGAATCCAGGGCACCAGCTCTAGGGGAAGGTTCTCTCTCTCTGTAGGCTCCGGGGGAAGGCCCTTGTAGCCTTAGTTCCTTGGTGACCTTCATGTGGTGTGGCATCTATTGCCTCATCTCTGCTTCCTCCTCTATCCTTATCTGCTGTTTTTATATCTCAAAGGTGATCTGCTTAAAACACACCTTACACGGATATGGACTCTTAACATAACAAAGAAAATCCATTCTCAGATGGGATTGTAACCACAGGTATACCAAACCAAAACCAAACTCATTGCGTTTGAGTCCATTCTGACTCATCGAGACCCTATAGGACAGAGTAGAACTGCACCATAGGATTTCCCAAAGAGTGGCTGGTGGATTTGAACTGCTGACCTTTTGGTTAGCAGCCAAGTGCTTAACCACTGCACCACCAGGACTCCAACCACAGAAATAGGGGTTAGGATTTATAACACGTATTTTTAGGGGACACAATTCAATCCCTAACAGCCCTCACTTTGTTGCACGGCCATGCCTGTTTTGTTGCTACTTTTGACTCCCTTTTTCTTCAAAGCACCATGGTTTCCAGGACCTCTAACTATACGTTCTGACCATGCTTTTGGCCCCCGTGGTGGGCTCCATTTTTCCTGTCCGTTAAATGGTGGTGGTCTCTAGGATTTTGTCTTCTACCCGTTTCATACGTTCTTCCTGGGTAGAACTCTGGGGTTTCACCTGCTGCCTATTGACGAATTCATACTAATTGAACACTTACTGTGCGCCAGGCGCAGTGTTTGACTTATGCCCTGGAGATGTAATAGCACCTAAAACAAGAGTGCGTGTGCCCTCCCTGTGCTGATGACTCCCTGTTTATTTTTCCTAGGTCAGACTTTATTCCCCAAGCTGCAAACTCAGTGTGCCTTTGCCTTCTGGAGAGTTTCTCTGGGTTTCCTATAGGAACCTCTCGTTTAGTCTGGAACACTGACCACTCCACCCCGGGCAGGGGCTGCTTCTCCCCTGTGCTCTGCCTAGGTCGGTGCCGTGTGTTCTGCTGAGACCCCCAACTCCTGTCTTCGTCACTCAGTTGGACTCCAAGCCGTGCTGCATTTCCACCCGAAGTGTTTCTTGAGCCTGGGCTTCCTTTCTCCTACCACTACGGCCAGTTCAGGACTCCAGGCAGCTGCCCTAGAGCTCGGTCCATCTGAAAGGTGCCTCTGATGACAGCTCTCCCCGGTGAAGAGGCCCACCCAGCAGTTGGTCCACAAGACCAGATCTTCAGCCTTTAGAATGACATACGAGGCTAACCCCTGTTCTGGCTTCCATCTGCTTCCGCTTCTCTGCACATTCCTCCTTCACACTCAGATCTTCACACACACCGGGCAGTTCCTCTCCCTTGAACCTTTGCTTTGTGCTGTTTCTTCTGCTTTGTAATTCTCTGCTTCCTGTCCCTCCCCCTGAACCTGCTTGTCCCCATTGATCCCTGTTGATCCTCAGGCCTTGCTGAGAGTCCCATATACTTACTTCAGTGTTGACACAGAGCCTGGCACACAGTAGGGATCAGGATGGAGCTTTGAGGGAAGGAAGGACGGATCTGTTGAATGGAGTCACAGACCTGACAGGCCTTTGTAGAGCTGCCAGGAGGGCCTTTCTCCTGCTCTGCTCTGCTTTGCGAAACCCCAGGGCGTGAAGGCCTAGGCAGGCCCCCTTTCTGGCTCTTGGGATGGCCTTGGCCCTGAGGCACATGGGCTGATTCACTAAACCAAAAATAAAATTCAAAGTCTGGTTGTGTTTGGTAAGACGCTTACTTATGTAGGAAGGCGGCTTGTGACTCTAGTCTGGGTGCTTATTCGCGCGCGCTGGTGCTCGGGAAAGTTTCACCCTAGACATTCTGTCTTACCCAAAAGCTATCCTTTCACTTTCTAACAAGCACTCGGATGCACAAGTGTTTGATCAGGACTTGCAGACTCAGGTCTAAAATAAAACAGTCATCGTTCTAAGAATACTTTGAAGTCAGAAAGTGTTGCTAATCACCCCATGTACTTTGCCCTTATTACTAGGAAGCTGAACGGAGCTCATTTTCTATATGCATCAGAATTTTACATGCAAATGTTTTTCTCTCTCTTCTTTCTTTTTTTGGTAGCTTTTTAAAATTTTATTTTATTGTATCTTAGGTGAAAATTTACAGCGCAAATTAGTTGCTCGTTCAAAAATTTAACAGGTTGTTAAACACAGGTTGTTTCGTGACATTGTTTACAGTCCTCGCAGTGGGAAACGATCCCTTTCTACCCTGGTTTTCTGTGTCCATTTGTCCAGTTTTCCTGTCCCTTCCTGCCTTCTCGTCTTTGTTTTTGGGCCAGTGTTGCCCATTGGGTCTTGTATACTTGATTGAACTAAGAAGCACATTCCTTATGTTCGCCACTGTTTGTTTTATAGGCCTGTCTAATATTTGGCTGAAAGGTGGACTTTGGGAGTGGCTTCACTTCTGAGTTAGCAGGGTGTCTGGGAGCCAGAGTCTCGGGGGTTCCTCTAGTCTCTGACAGACCAGTAAGTCTGGTCTTTTTTTGTGAATTTAAATTTTGTTCTACGTTTTTCTCTCACTCTGTCCAGGACCCCCTCTTGTGATCCTGGTCAGAGTGGTTGGTCGCAGTAGTTGGGCACCATCTAGTTCTTCTGGGTTTTCTCTCTTTCTTTATATTGTTTACTTAGATCTTTCTTAGTTGCTAAAACCTTCCTGAAAGCAGAAGGTAAAATGTCGTACATCCATCCAGGTGTTTTACTTAATGTTCTTCCGGGTTTTTGTCAGGTGATTGTTTTTAAGATTTTCAAAATTAAGGATAGTTGTGCTTTTAATGTGTATATAAATGCTTTTAATGCATATGTAAATGTGATACATAATGAGCCTGCTTCCTCTTTGTTTCTTCCCAGGGCAGTCCAATGGATCCAATGGTGATGAAGAGGCCGCAGTTGTATGGGATGGGCAGTAACCCTCACTCACAGCCCCAGCAGAGCAGTCCCTATCCTGGCGGGTCCTACGGCCCTCCCGGCCCCCAGCGGTATCCCATAGGCATCCAAGGTCGCACCCCAGGGGCTATGGCAGGAATGCAGTACCCTCAGCAGCAGGTTTGTGAAAGCTTTTACTTGCCTTTTTTTTGGATGGTACTTTTGTCTTTGCCTTTTACTTTCTACTTAAGGTTGCTATAGAGAGAATGAGGGGAAATTTCACTGATTTTCTGCTTTCCTTTAATTTTCATTAGTTTGTTAAAATAAATCACAATTATTGTTTAGTACAATATTTTTTCCTTTCTTTTAAAGAGGGGAAGACGAACTTCTTAGAATAAAGTGGACAAAATACCTGTTTGGTAGAAGGCCAGTATTGCTAGCAGTACTTGAAAGATGGACCATGCTGTAACTCTGCAGCAAATGATATAAATCTAAGCTATGACGTGAACTTGGCTTTCTACCACTGCCGATGGCAGACTGTGTCAGATCTGAGCCGGGAATAGCCTCTCTTAGAGTAAGAGTTCGAGTTCTTTGAAGTCTTGCCATGAAGAAGGCCTCAACTTTTTTAAAGAGTTGTTTTGCTTTCATTTCTTAATATATTATTTCTTCTGTACCTTTTGAAAAAGGTTTCTGTATTTCATATCAGAGGATTTGCTGTATGTCTGTTTTCTTAGATCTTGTGTTTTTACTTAAAACTAACAAAAAATGACTTTTTGTGCCCTTAAAAAAAGGCCCAATAATTTCTTACTGTTTCTGCAGAATCCAATAGTTGGTTAGTGTGAGTGACGATTTACCTCCTGGCAGTAGTCATCTGCAGGCTTCTGGATACTTATGTCCTTGTTATGTTGGCCTGAGGAAGCATGAAATTTGGAAAAGACTTAATTGGATTCAGACTTGTTAAGTTACTAGGAATACCAGAGAGGCTTATTTATAAATGCCCATACTATGTCTTAAACCCCACGGGATTGCATCAGGCCGGTGCTGGCTTATGTTTTACTGTCTCCAAAATAGGTTATCCCATAATACCACCAGGAACCCATTCCAGGACTTAACAGTCCTTCCTGGATAGAACTTTTGTTCTCTTTAAAGTGGATGTGGAAAATGATTTATTGTACTTTACATGATGCTTCATAGCTGTGTACTAAACTTCATTAATAAATTACCTCTGAGCCTTTTCTTTTAGAGACTGAATAGTACCCTTCCTCTTTATCTTTAGCTCTACTTTTTGATATTTTTGTTACAAGGTGGTTGTGGGGACAGATAGAAGCAGCTTGGCCTTTAGATCCTAGCTGCTGGTTCCTTCCCCAGCCTGTTACCGTCAGGTCTCACCCTTCACTGGGACAGGTCGGCCACTCAGAATTGTAGCACTGAGTTGCATGATTGTTTGTGCTCTTATTTTATTCAGCATTACTCCCTCAATGTTTTGCTGCCATGACCAAAAACCTTTAGTTGGGGATGCTAAATTATAAGTGAGAGAGGGAGATAATTTATAAATGAATGAAAAGTAAGTCATTCTCATTCATATATTCACTCTCTCTTTCTTTCTTGTTTTTAGCTTTAGGCCTAATTCACCCTTACTTGAGGGCAAGAAGGCCCAGGCAGTTAGGTGCTACAGTCCTTATCACCCAGTATAGTTGATTTCATTTGGGGGCTAATAGTTCTGTACGATCCTCAGGCCACAGGAAGATTGCAGAAAGCAGAAAGGTAGTAAGCAGTAGCAGGACCAGCGTGGAGGAGTGGATACTGACCACTCCCTGTTTCCCACCCTCGTTTCCACCGCTTTCCCTGATATGAAATTTGAAAATCATTTTCAAAAAGTGCTGTTCATGGCAAAGAACTGGATGCTCCTTTTATCTATCTAGCTTCTTTCTGAATGGGCTAAAGTCTTATTAGAAGTTTGAGACATTGGCTTAGTGGAAGCCACACAGATGGAGAAAGTTGAACTATTACATAGGGAAAAAACCTGTTCATTATTTTCTTCCCCAAATGCGTAAGGCTCAAAAGTAAAGGACATATACAAATACATAGAGTAATCTCAGTTTTCTTAGCTTCTTGGTTTTATTTAATCCCTGTGGCCCTTATATTTTGAAATTCAGTAACTCTCCTGATTTCTTTGAAGGGACATTGCCGAAGAGCACCACCAATTATTTCAGCAAATCTTAGATTAAGATTTCAGATGAGGTGTTTTACTGCTAACCAAAAGAAATGCCCAATTCTTGTTAAGCACAGATCTTTCTGATAATGAAAGGAAAATGGTTTATCTGGTAAAAAACTGAAAGCCCTGGCTATAAAAATCTCAAACTTTTATACCAAGTTTCTGTAATCAAGGGTTCTAAATAATCTGTCTTGCTTTTCACTCTTTCATTTAGTTATGATACAGCTTTGAGAAATATAGTATTTTGTTTTGAAATTTAAAAAGCTAAGAATGATTGTGAATGCATTTTTGAATATATGTAACATTTTAAAGGAATCAGACAGGTTTTATAATACTAAGTCCATGTGAGCACTTAGGTGTAGGCTAGTTAATATAATTTTGAAATGAGAAAAAAAGATAGTTAAGATTGAGTAAAGGTTATTACAGCACATATATTTATTTTGGTAGCTTTAGTCTAACTTCTTTGGTTAAGAACTTTCAGTGAGTTGTTTGTTTGCTAAGTTTTGGATAATTATAAATTTGTCCACAAACAAGGTTCTGGCCCAGTGATTGGCTGCCAGCCCTGTCCATCTTCTCTTGGTATTAATGTGATTGGCTGAGCATTGTTGTAGTTATGGCTACTAATGTTCTTCAGGGAAAAAGTTGAAAGATAATTATGACATTGGGTTTTTATTGAGTGGACATCACCACCTAGGCGTGACTTTTCCTTGGACGGCCTCCAAAGCTTTCTGTGTTTGGTTTGTGAACCTGTAATGAGCTGAATCCAGTTCATTTAATATTGCTCATATATTTCTGCAAAGGATTAAAATGCAGGAATTCAAGTTTGTAAATTGAGTTGCCCACTTACCAGCTGAGTGGTAAGTTGTCTTTGGCTCAGGGGTCGCAGTTTGATTCCTGGCCGGCATTCTGCTCCTGTGATGTGAATTTTAAATGAGTATTCTGTCCGCAAGAACTGCAGTGCTTGTATGAAATTGCCATGGGGAGCATTACTGCTTACTTTTTGTCTCTGATAGTCAGAAGGAACTAGCCATTGAGTGTTTGCTTTAAGCATTAGCCTGGTGATTGTTGATTTGGACGGTGATGATTTTATTTTTGAAATACACTCACGGCTGAGTCTTTGAAGCCTGACCTGATAATAGTACATCATTTCGGTATTTATTCACTGGAACTAGATCTGTGGTCTTTCACTTGCTTGTTATCCCGCATCATCAGGCAAATTCATGGCTAAACAGATTCGTTTTGCACGGTTCCCTAAAAACTAGTCTACTTGGGTTTCTGTTGAACTGAGAGGGGAAATGAATTTTCTATGCCTCTGTGGAGAATGTTCTGCCCCAGGCTGCTGGAGTTCAGACCTGCGGATGGTTAACAGAAGTACGTCGGTTGATTTCGTCTAGCACAGTGCTGCATGCAGATATGTCATCTTTAAGGGTACTGGGATCTGACTCTTTTCTGAGTGTTTCGTTTTTTTGTTTTGTTTTAAACTTAAAGACGCTAACGTATCTTTTGCTGCGTCAGGGCAGTGGGTGAGCAAATGTGTTGTTCCGTTTTTCCTGCCCTTTATGATCATAAATGTACAGTAGACCTGTCCCAACTTGCTTAAAACAAGATTTTCATATAAAAGAAAGTTCACCCAGGGAAAATAGGCTCTGGAAGCTAAGACTATTTACTTGTGTCAGACAGATTTCAGCTGTGTAGTCTGAAGTTTTTCCTGAGTTATTGGGTTGATGCTTTAACTTCCCTTGATGCAGATGTTTGTATAATCTCCTGCCTGTTGGAATTATAAAACCGGGGGAAAGCGAAAGAAGGCAAAATGAGAGATTCATAAGTCCATAGGTGCATTTCCAATGGCAGTGCCTTCCTTTGTTAGTTTTTAAAAATGCATCTGTATTGCGAAGACCTTTACAGCAAGAGCAGGGAATGTTATCATTGTTTTGAAAGATTCTGTGGCAGAAGTAGACAAAAGTTAGTTACTTGTGTTAATGGTATCCATCTGAATTTATCACTTTAAGTAAAACCAATTAAAAACTGAGATTCTTTTGAAGAGGACTGTAAAAATCCATAGGTATTCTAATTCGTGTCTTTATCTTCGACACTCTTTTGGCTGTGCCTGTTTTGCTGTGTGCTTTTTGAGTTAAAATATTTATTTCAGAATGTAAGCATTGTATTTGGTGCCATCTTAACAGCCAAAACACTTCTTCCAATGCAAATATTTATTTTGGCAGCAGATGTTTCTAAAAGGAGACAAACATTACAGTTGTTTGGCTAAAATAAATGTTTTCTTTGGGGTTATTAAGACACCAGGCAATTTCTAGGATTCCCACCTGTGTTAGTTTATATTGTTGGTCTATGCTGGAGAAAATATTTCTTTTCGAAGTAGTTAAAATGGCGTTTTGATATAGTTTGAACAATGTCTCTGAAAAGTAAGAGTGAATGGGGAGGGGGAGGGACTAGTTAAAACTTAGTAATTCCAGAGTTGTCAGATATCAGGTGTTTCTGTTTAGACTCCATCTCTGAACCCTAAGTGTGAATATGTTAGTCAGGGCTTAATTTTAGTTTTATCGAAAAAGAACCTGGATCTCCTATTTTTAAGGCATATAATAGGTTATGACGGGATGAGAAAGGAAAGCATGATTTAATGGAGAGAAGTGGTGGAGTCCTGGTGGCGCAGTGGTTAAGAGCTTGGTTGCTAACCAAAAGGTCGGCAGTTCGAATCCACCAGCCGCTTCTTGGAATCCCTATGGGGGTAGTTCTACTCTGTCCTGTAGGGTCGCTGTGAGTCAGAATTGACTTGACGGCAACAGATTTGGTTTTTTGGTTTTTATGATAGGATGTGATGGGATGAGAAAGAAAAGAGTGACTTAATGGAGAGAAACGGGTGCGTAAAATCTGCTTTTCACTCAGACTCTTAATTTTTAAATAGTCTGTGTATTTACTCAAAGACACCCACCAATATCTTTGTGTGTGCGCGAGTGCAAGCACATGCGAATTTAAAACAGCATTTATGTGCCAGCAGCATCCTAGTGTAATGAAACATGTATGTGTATAACCTGGTGGATCAAAGTGGTCTGATCCTGGGGTTGCCATGAGCTGGGGCCAACTCAACAGCAGCTAACAACAACAAATACATATTTAAAACACATTAAATGTGTATTATAGATAGATATACCATACAGACAAATAAATAAAACGAACATTTTGGTTAGTAAAATTGTGAAATGCTGTGTGATTTCTTTAAATATGTTATTTGCAGCATTTTCATGCGTTCAATACTAAGAGACCCGGAGCCAAGCTGCTTTGCTCGTGCACCTGAAGTGTTTGGAGTCCGTTCAGCAGATTGCGGATTTGTGTAAATAATAGCCTTTTGTTGGCGACATTTTGTCTTGATTTCCTCAGTTGTTCTCCATCAGTGAATAGGAAGGTACTTAAGGTTTACCGACAGAATACATTACGGAAACCTCACGTTTCTGCTTCCAAGTAGATAGCAGATGCTACTGGCTTTGATGCCAAAGTTCCCTGTAGGTGGAGTTTTGTACCGAGAAAATATTTCTGAAAAGATTTGTAGATATGGTAATTTCTGTTTGCTTCTTAAAATTTAAATTTCTGGAATACCTAACAGGTTTTACTTGCTTTTTTATATTGTAGTTAGATTTAAACATGTTTTGACACATTTAGTGTGACGTTCTTAGTCATGTATCAGAAGAGATCACATTTCATGCTAAATACAGATTTTTAATCTTCAGCCTTTTTCCTAAAAGTGAGACAAGACCAGGTATTAAACTTGAAAGTTTAATGTAAAAAGGTAAGAAGATTTCTCTTTTAATTTGGAAAGCTACTTTTATATCGGGAAGCTTAGACTGATACATTCGTTTTCTGTCTGAACATTTACACTGTTCTAGATGTTCTCAGTATTATATACAGTGTACAGTGCCTGTTCTCTGCTGGTAGCTTGTACCGGTTTGTCACACACGTGAGTTCTATGCGTTTCACATATATAGACTTTAAATGTAAGATGTCCGTTAAGCTTTTCTACTGTTTTTATTTTTCATATGTAAATCATTCATGTAAAGCATTAGAATTCTTCAAGTGTATTTTAAATAAATTTGGTTTATTTGCTTAAACCAAACAAACATTAAGTGTAGCATTCACGTAACATTTTTAATAATTCAAATAAAGCTAACAGTTGCATCAGTAGAATCACCCAACCACATTCCTTCAGTGATCCTTGAAAACAGACAAACAAGCAAACAAACAGACAAACTCTATAGACACCATCACCACCAGTGACAACAACAGAAATCCAGTAAGATATATTGAAAATTAAAGCGACTATGTGGCATATATTAGACTAGTGGTTCTCAAATGTTGCTGAATGTTAGAATCTCTTAAAACCAAAATGCTGTCCAGTCTATTCCAACTTTCATAGCGACCCTATAGGACAGAGAACTGTCCCATAGTGTTTCCAAGGCTGTAATCTTCTTTCTTTGGTGGACTGCTGACTTTTCGATTACCAGTGAAGCACTTAACCACTACGCCCTGGGGCTCCTTAGAATCTCCTAGGGTGCCGTAAAACTCCTAACGAATGTCCAGGGATGCCGAATGTCCAGGGATGCCGGTATCAATGACATCTGAATTGCCCAGGGATGCCCATATCAATGACATCTGAATTGCCCAGGGATGCCCATATCAATGACATCTGAATTGCCCGGGGATGCCCAT
>NW_004443938.1:14053102-14056872 GCF_000243295.1 Trichechus manatus latirostris | reverse complement strand
TCAATGACATCTGAATTGCCCGGGGATGCCCATATCAATGACATCTGAATTGCCCGGGGATGCCCATATCAATGACACTGAATTGCCCGGGGATGCCCATATCAATGACACTGAATTGCCCGGGGATGCCCATTTCAATGACATCTGAATTGCCCAGGGATGCCCATATCAGTGACATCTGAATCTAAAGGCCTCCATGTTTTCCAGAACTGCACAGGTGTCTCCCCTGTGCAACCAGGTGAAGGCCAGCAGATTAGAGTTGGACTTCAGAGGTTCACCCCGGTGAATCTGAAACTCACCACCGCCTCAAAGGAATGAAATGTGCCCAGGACGAAAAGTTGAGAGAGTTTAGTCCTTGCTAGTTAGTCTGTTTAATCTGTGTGATTTTGCAAAAAGACCTCTTTAAAGTGTTGAAAAGCAAAGATGTCACCTTGAGTACTAAGGTGCGCCTGACCCAAGCCATGGTGTTTTTAGTCGCCTCATATGCATGGGAAAGCTGGATAGTGAATAAGGAAGAATGAAGAAAAATTGACGCCTTTGAATTGTGGTGTTGGCAAAGAATGCTTAATATACCACGGAATGCCAAAAGAACGAACAAATCTGTTTTGGAAGAAGTACAAGCAGAATGCTTCTTAGAAGCAAGGATGGTGAGACTACGTCTCACATACTTTGGATATATTATCAGGAGGGATCAGTCCCTGCAGAAGGACATCATGCTTGGTAAAGTAGAGGGTCAGTGAAAAAGAGGAAGACCCTCAATGAGATGGATTGACACAGTGCCTTTAACAATGGACTCAAGCATAACGATTGTGAGGATGGCACAGGACTGGGCAGTGTTTCTTTCTGTTGTGCGTAGGTTTGCTATGAACTGGAACTGACTCGACAGCACCTAACAACAACAACAAATGAGTGCATTTGAGTACAGTACCTCCCAGTTTGGTTTTTCCATTCTGGGATTTGTTCCCTTTAAAGTTATGTCCTTTCTTTTCAATATTAATTCTAGAGTTTTGTGATTTCAGCTGTTTTCTGAAATTTATTGGTCGATGCTTGACAAATTGTATTACTTTAACTACTAACACAAATCCTTTAAAATTCTCTCTAAAGAGGAAAGAGCTGTTTCTTCTTCAGAGGTTAACAAATTGTTGGAATAAGTACAATAAATTATTTTATAATTTTAAATGTTATTAAATAGGTCCCTGGGTGGCACAAACGATTAAGTGCTTGACTACTAGCCAAAAGGTTAGTGGTTTGAACCCACCCAGAGGCATGTCGGAAGACAGTCCTGGCAATCTGCTTCTGAAAGGTCACAGCCTTGAATACCGTATGGAACATAGTTCTACTCTACATACAGTTGGTCTCCATGAGTTGGAATTGACTCAACAGCAACTAACAACAACAACGAATTTTTAAAATGGATGTTTTCTCAGATAACACCTTTTTTTTCTGAATACCTGGTATGTGGTAGATATGTAGAATGTAGTCTGTCCCTGTTTGATATATAGGAAATCTTAAGGTTGAGATGCCAGCTTTACTTGGAGCCACAAGAGGAAACAAAGAGTGATCCAGTAATTACTTAACATATTTTTGCTTTCTGAGTGGTTCTGAAAATAAGTATGTATTATACAACACTGGGATAAATTGGGTAAGATGAAGTCTGAATAGCGGTAAGAAGTTTCAAGATTTACTTTCAGTGCCATCACCTCTGCTCCTTATTAACCCCTCAAGGGAGGCTAGATGGCTATGCTTGTTTCGTGTGTTAAAACAAGTTTTTTTCTAAGGGTAAAAGGAAGTTTTTCTTTTATGTTAATAGCTGATAGTTAAATTCTTTATGGCAGTCCGATTATTTTTATATGCAGCCAGTGTGTATTAAGGCAATTTGCCTTTAGAGCTTTGAAAAAACAACTTCTAAGAGTTAAATTTCTAGTTGTGAATGAATAAAAAAATGCTTTAGCAGAGCGGGAAAGAGAAAGAAGGTGGGTGAGAGTGTGAAGGGAAGAAGGGAACTGTCAGGAAAAATGAGGATGGGGCAGCCCTCATATCACTGGAGTGGCAGTGTGGATGCATCCCTGCTGGAGCTCGCAGAAGAACCTTGCTCAATTCTAGCTCCCTTAGGAGAAACTCCCCACTTGAGCCAGGTGCTAGAAATTTTCTAGAAATTCTGAAGCTGAGATCTGAGTGAGGTGAGTATGTATGTGTAACACAAACATTCCTTGTCTACTGTGATGGTTAAGTTTGTATGTCAACTTGGCTAGGCCATGATTCTCAGTGGTTTGGCTGTTATGTAATTATATAGTTATCCTCCATTTTGTGATACAATGTAATCATCTCCACGATGTGATCTGATGTGATCAGCTGTTCTGTTACAAGGGGAGTTTCCTCAGGGTTATGGCCTGCATCTAATATATATGGATGTTTTGGCAAAGCTCGCTGGCGTTTGCTTGCTCTGGATCCTGCATCTGGCTCGTCATCATCTGACCTCCGGTTCTTGGGACTTGAGCCAGCAGCCTGCTGTATTGCCTGCTGATTTTGGATTTGTTGGCCTCCATAGCCTGTGAGCCAGCAGCCTGCTGTCTTACCTTCCAATCTTGGATTCGTCAGCCCCTGCAGCTACTTGAGTCAGGAGAAGCCTTCAGCCTGACCCACAGACTTGGGACTTGCCAGCCTCTACAACTATGTGAGCCATTTCCTTGAGATAAATCTCTCTCTCTCTGTCTTTCTATACACACACACACACACACACACACACACTCACACTCACACTCACACTCTCGCACACACACACAACACACACCCACACACACACACACTCTTCACTGGTTTTGGTTCTCTAGAGAACCCAGTGCGAACCTAGACTAGACTCCACTAAAATAGCCCTCAGCCAAAACCTTGGTCACCAGGTTATTGTCTACGACAGGAGGAGTTACCCAGCTTCCCAGTTCCTACAGAGAAGTGTGTTTAATTCAGAAAGCTGACTATATCCCAAGGAATTAACCAAATTAGTCTCCCTTTATTAATATTGAGTCAATAAGAGATACTTTTTTTTTTTAAACTCACAGACCAGTGGAATTGGCTCTTCAGGATTAGTCACAGACAAGGATCCAGGTCAAGTTCCACAAAAGATCAAGTATTTAGAAACAAAAAGTAAGACTAGTGAAACCTGTGAGAGTCAGAACTCGATGAAACTGCCTTGTTTTGTGTCTTGCAAGTTATCTGCCTTTGACGCTACCTCGTTTTAGTGTTGTGTTTTCCGTCTCTGACAGTTTCTGTCTTACACACGTTCTGGCTTTTGCAGGTTTTACTGTATCAATAGCAAAACAGTGGAAGTATTGGAATTAAAATGCAGAAATCTGTAATTGCTGAGGTCATTACGGTTTACTCAGTGGTCTGGAGATGGAGAAAAACTAGCTCCACCTGGACAGTTGCAGTAGCTGGTCCCAAGTGGGGCAAGGGGCGAAGGTCTCCTGGGAAGGGAACGCCAGCCAACAGGGGTAGCACAGAAAATGACCAGGCAGGGACAGGTTCCCAGAGGGAGCCACTAAGAATAGAGAGAGCAAATCTGAGAATAGTAGCTCCTAAAAGACTAAAAACAAAGACTGGATATGTCTTTAGAATCAATATCATCATTATCCTTGGTTCTAGAGAGAACTGGGAGAAGGAAAGGGTCAGGATGATTGTTGGCCTGTGGACTCTATGACCTCAAGAATGTTTCCTTAAAAGAGCCAGCCAAAAAGGAGATTCCACTTTTCTTTAGTAAGTATTGTTGTTGTTAG
>NW_004443938.1:14051310-14052463 GCF_000243295.1 Trichechus manatus latirostris | reverse complement strand
GAGTCGATTCTGACTCATGGAGACCCTATAGGACAGAGTAGAACTGCCCCATAGGATTTCCAAGGAGCGGCTGGTGGATTCGAACTGCCAACTTTCTGGTTAGTGGCTGAGCTCTTAACCACTGTGCCACCAGGGTTCCAGGATATATAATATAGTGCTCAAAAAAAAACAGTTGACTCTTGGTAGCTAGATTCCCAAATCTATTAAGCGCTTGTGTACAAGCTTGCTTATGTTCTTGCTCACACTCATGCACTACTTGTTTTCTCTTCCACACACTCACAAACTCCTCAAAATCTGTTTGACTCAGCAAAACTGAAGACGAAGAAGACATTGTTTTTTGGGGAGGTGGGGACAGGAAGGGATAGTTTTAGATTTACAGAAAAGTTGCACAGATAATACAGAGAGTTACCGTATACTCCTCACCCAGTTTCCCCCCTTTGACATCTCACATTATCACCGTGCGTTGGTCAAAACTAAGAAGTTGACATGGGTACATTGCTATTAACTGAACTCCAGGCTTTATTTGGATTTCCCCCGTTTTTTTCATCAATGCCCTCTTTCTGTTCCAGGAGCTAACCTAGACCACCACATTGCATTTAGTTGCCATGGCACCCCAGTCTCTTCTGGTCTGTGACAGGTTCCCAGCCTTTCTTTGCTTTTCATGACTGTGGCAGTCTTGAGTACAGGCCAGGTATCCTGTAGCATGTCCCCCAGTTTGGGTTTGTTTTTCTTGTCATTAGACTGGAGTTATGGGCTTTTGGAAAGAATCCAGCAGAAAAGTGCCTTTCTCTTCACATCATATCGGGGGTTCATATATCCACATGATGTTACTGGTGATGTAACCTTCCTCACGTGGTTGAGGTAGTGGTTGCCGAGTTTCTGCGATGTAAACTTACTGTTTTTCCCTTTCTTTACTCTGTTATTTGAAAATGAGTTTTAGTAAGCAAGACTTAAGAGTTTATGCACAAGTGCAAAGAAAGCTACTTAAGGGAAGGATAACAGAATATAGACATACGTGCACATAGGCAGGGACACATATATAGTTTTTATTTGTACAAATCTTTAGCCTTTCATTCATTGTGACCAGACGGAAGTTTTCACTTTGATTTTGTTTCTTTTGGGAGGGAACAAATCAGTCTTAGAAGAAATACAA
>NW_004443938.1:14047987-14049477 GCF_000243295.1 Trichechus manatus latirostris | reverse complement strand
TGTAATCTTTATAGGAACAGATTGCCAGGTCTTTGTCCTATGGAGCCGAGGGTGAGTTTGAACTGCCAACCTTTTGGTTAGCAGCCTAGAACTTAACCATTGCACCACCAGGGCTCCTTGTGCAATATTTAGTAGCCTGTATTTCTTTCTCTCTGATACTAAACCCTGTGGACTAGGTTGATGATGGCTTCTACTTTAATTCCTGGATGGCATGTCTCTCAGAATTATCCCTTACATTGAGTGTAATACACTGGATAGGGGAGGAGAGCAAAGATTGTAAGGAATAGCAGAATCAGATTTGCTTTAAGTTAGACGGTAGCTCAGATCTTCATCTTAACTCTGGTCATGTGACAGTGCTTATTGCGGAAAATCCCCAAACTAGTTAGGATGCCTTACTGTACAAAACAGACATTTTGCTGGTAGTCATCTGCTGCCAGAGGGAACACTGGAGGCAGAGCTCTTCCGTGTATGGCGGAAGTATGGGACTGTAAAGAGGGTTTGAAGCCTTCTGTGGTACTAGAGGAGCCCTGGTGGCACAGTGGTTGAAGTGCCAGGCTGCTAACCTAAAGGTCGCCAGTTCAAACCCATCAGCCACTCTGTGGGAAAAAAATGTGGCAGTCTGCTTCTGTAAAGACTACAGCCTTGGAAACCCTGTGGGGGCAGTTCTACTCGGTCTTATAGGGTCACTATGATACAGAATCGATTCGATGCCCCAGGCCATACAACCAGTAAGTAGAGACTATTTTTGTAGTAGATGTTGCGAGGTACCCCCTTGACTCATAGTGACCCCATATGTCAGAATAGAGCTGCCCAGTAGGGTTTTCTAGACTGTAACCTTTACAGGAGCAGGTTGCCGGGTCTTTCTCCTGAGGACTGCTGGGTGGGTTCAAACCACCAACCTTTCGGCTGGAAGTGCGCAGCCTCAAAGATCACCCAGCTCAGTTTTTCTGGGTGTGTGGGACACACTCAGTTTTTCTGGGTGAGTGGCACATAGTCACAGCATTAGATAACAATGCATTCTGTAGTAAGAGGCTCTTACATTTTGTCTTTCTTACTAATTGAAGGATAAAGCCTCGTTGATGTTAGTGCTCTCTAACACCATTCTAACCCTTCAGAGCCCCGCTCCCCCTTTGACCCCCTTGTTTCCAAAGAACAGTCCTCAGTCTGAGAGCCTTGGGCAGGCGCCAGTATCCCCTTAGAATGCAGCCCCATTGTATTCATGTTTATTTTTGTGATATCTTCCATTTATGGCAAATAATAATGATTCTCTATTTGTGGTAGTAAATGCAAAGATTTCTTTTAAAACACTTTTATTTGAATTTATTCATTTTAAAGAAAAACAGTTGATGCTGTAAGTTGAACTTACTTTCAGTTTAACTCTACACACAGATACTGAATGTCTACTCTGTTCTATAATGTACCAGACACTGGGGAATGTAAAGATGGCTGTAACCAGCTCTTTGTTCCCAAGGACCTTGGAGAGACGGTCT
>NW_004443938.1:14044921-14047464 GCF_000243295.1 Trichechus manatus latirostris | reverse complement strand
GGTGAGGGAGAATGTCCCCTGAGGGTGCTTTCAAGTTGGATTAGCTTTTAAAGGGTTTTTGTGAATTTTACAGAATTCTTCGCATTTCAAGTTTATACACTATTACGAGCATAGAATCTAGCCTCCCCCCTCCCCTTCTTGTGCCTCCAAATTTTCCTTTCACCTTCCCCGTTTTGGTGCTTTGATGGGCCAGTTCAGAAAGCAACAGGACTGCTGCCTAAAGATGGGGTGGGTCTGGCTTGGTGTTTAAGAGAAGAAACTCTCTCCATACTTAAAGCTGAGGTTTCCAGAGTAGAGAAAGTTACTGCTCTGTTCAAGTATCAGGAGATGACAGAAATGGAGTATGTTTAAAAGAATTGTTTTAATAAGTAGACATTTTTTAATGGTATTAACCTTATTTTCTTCTACCTGAATTATCAGTGTACAAAACTGTGCCTGTGTCATAAAATTACAACAGTTAAGTTTATGCATAAAGAATTATTTGACACTGTGGTCTAGGTTGCTGATGAGTTTTGGTTTTAGAAATAGGCACCTGCCAAAAATCTAAATTAACGTTCGGGCAGTATTATCAGTACTCTGGATTTTTATTTCGGCGTGTTTGATTAGGTAGATGATGATGTGGAAATACTTAAAGAAGCCAAATTTTCAATAAAACTTAAACAGTTTTTTGCTCGTTACATTGAGCTTCCTAGTTGAGTTTCGTATTCCAGCCTTTGATCTCGGCTTTTATAAACAGTAGTGTAAAACAGTGCGGCTCTCATCAGTTTTTCTGATCATTCCCAGTTTTGTTATTGTTGTCCTTGATGACGTATTTCAGGGAATTTTTTTTTTTTTTTTTGATACACCAAGTTGCATATACTTGCACATCTTTGCAAATCAAAAGGGAAAAAGTAATGTTAGAGCGCTTGGTCATTTCTATTAATCAGATCTGGGAAACTTACTATATGTGAATAAGATGTCAGTCAGTCTGATTGCCTGGGCAGGGCAGCTTAGCCCAACAGTCTCTTTTCTTCTTGGTAAATTGTTATGTAATTCATCCTGAAGGATCTGTTGTCTTTCTGTTAAAAAAAAGAAGAGTATGTGCTTTAAAAAGTAATGTCTCATATGTGTACTGTTGGTTGGACATTTGGCTAAAGGTGACCAGTGTTAAAGAGAGTCTGTTGTATGTCCCTCAGTCAGTACAAATGTTTTGCCAGTGGGGAGCCCAGAGTCCATGGAAGAAGACACATGAATTTAGAAAGTTTTTAGAAAATCGTTCCCTAAGTAATTATGTGTCCACAGTTTAAAAAAAAGAAAAAAAAAATTTTTACAAGGTTCATAATGAAATATATCAATCCTCACCCCATCTCTCCTTATCCACACGTTCATTCCCCAGAGGTATGCTTTTTCAACTCTTAATGGTTTATTCAAGGAGCACTGGTAGTGCAGTGGTTAAAGTGCTCGGCTGTTAACTGAAAGGTCAGTGGTTTGATCCCACCATCCACTCAGCAGGAGAAGAGACTTGGCGATCTGCTCCCATAAAGATTACAGCCTAGGAAACCCTGCTCTGTCACATAGGGTCGCCATGAGTTCAGATCAGCTTGATGGCAACAGGAATGGTTTATTCTGGTACTTAAATCCTTATTTCTAAATGGTATACCTATGTTGCTATTGTTTTCATTTTTCAAGTTTAGGCTTTATCTATTGATTCCACTATGTAAAGGTTAGCACTTATAAAACACTGCCCTACCCTATAATTCCTTCCATTTCCTCTACCCTCCCATTATATCATAACTTTCAGGTAAATCAACATTCAGTGTTTATATTAGAATGACCATATAAAATAACTGTCTACAGTTGAGCCATGAACTGTGAATGTGTTTCCTTAACATCCAACTTTATGTTATTCTGGAGTTGATCATTGCCTCACTGTTTTACTTTTTGTAAAATGTATGCACCATTAATATATCCTCCAACTCTGATTGAAAAAAAACAACAACCGTTGCCATAGAGTTCAGTCAGACTGATGAGACCCACGTGTGTCAGAGTAGAACCGTACTGGCAGACTTTTCAGAAGTACACGGCCAGGCCTTTCTCCTGAGATGTCTCTGGGTGGAACTGCCAACCTTTTTGGTCAGCAGCCCAGTGCTTAACCGTTTGCGCTGCCCATAGAACTGTGCACCTCTTCTCAGAATGGTGGAACCCATCATTAATCAGTATAGTGACCATTTTCCACGTTTGTTGGTGCCCATCATCTTTTGGATTTCTGTTCGTATGTAACAGTTAGGTATTAAAAATGATAGAAAGTGCTATGTCCACTGGTGGGCCTGGGTGATGGGGAGGGGACCAGACCATTTTGTTTGGGAACTCTCAAATGTTGGTATCTATCGCTCCACCCCAACAACTCATCATTAACACTCAGAGAATGCAAAATGTCATCTGGAGACCTGGAAGCTGAATGGAGGGGATGGTTCTGTTCAGAATATAGGCTTTCATTTGATCTCCTCTTTTCTATTGACTCCTCTCTCTTGCCCTTCTCTCTCGTTCAACCTCTCCTGATGGTA
>NW_004443938.1:14042739-14044071 GCF_000243295.1 Trichechus manatus latirostris | reverse complement strand
GTCTGGGCCAGTGTCTGACACAAGTTCCCAGTGAAGGGAAACTGAAAGTAGAGTTCAGTTGAGAGAGATGATATGGAGGGAAGAATGTTTTGCGGGTTAATTACATGTGAGAGCAGATATTTTAAAGAAGTCATAGATGATTTGAGAGTTTTAAACTTTAAAGATACATTGAATGTGGATACATTCTATAATACATAATTACTGCAAATTTGCAAGTAGATAGAATTTTCCTGGTTGTCCTTTGCTTTTAGGAGGAAAAAAAAAAAAAAGACAAAGTGAAGTATTTTAAACTTAGATATAGTCAGAAAATTTTCTGGTTGTAGACCTGGGTCTGTACAGATGCGTGTATGTGCTCTGTGAATGGTTGTAGACCTGGGCTTGTACAGATGCCTGCATGTGCTCTGTGAATGGTTGTAGACCTGGGCCTGTACAGATGCCTGTATGTCTCTACGAATGGTTTCTGAAATGCTAAGAACATCAGTTCCCCTTTTGCTCCCCCACAGATCTCTGCTCTGGAAGCCTCTGAAAGAATCCAGTAAATAAAATAGTAAAAGAGAAGTTGTTGTGAAGAAACACCACCTGCTTGCCCTCCCCCTTGTCTCTTCTTTGGACAGTTCTGTTTTCACAACTGATATTAAGGCTGACGACAAAGACTTTATGAATCTTTAGTCCTCAAAGAAAGATAAAGCAAAAAACCAAACCAGTTGCCGTGGAGTTGATTCCAACTCATAGTGTTTTTCATTTAGTGCCAGAAATTTTTACTAATATGTCTATGTTAAAATATAGTTTTTAACAACGAATGAAACAAAAAAACCTTTCTGATTAATACTGCTTTACCTAGAAATTTAAATTACAGCAGCACATCCTTGGGCCTTTCAGCCTTCAGGGGTGGTGGCACCGTATTGTTTTATCTACAAGAACAGCCTTACCGTATCTGTATGTGTGGCCCAGTGCCAAGACCAGTGTGAAATTAAAAACAACAGCAGCAAACTGTTAGAGTAATTATAACAAAAGTCAAGTTTGTAGCCTTATGTGTCAGGAATAAAAAATAAGAGTCCGATTTGTTTGGCCAGTGTTTGGTGTTCACATTGCTGTTTACATAACTGCATATGGTCTTGAAAAGTGATTGTGCTCTTTCAGGATGAAATATCTATCCACTTCTTACGAGCTTTCACAAATGTGATCTTTTTTTTGTCTTCATCACTGTTAAAACACCAATTGGTGATGAGAACCCCTCACAAAGGAATGTTCTATGAAGACCACCGATGTCAGATCAGAGGTGAATGGAAACCACTGCCTGGCTGGAGGTTACTCTGCACTTTTTGGTGTCCT
>NW_004443938.1:14006644-14041410 GCF_000243295.1 Trichechus manatus latirostris | reverse complement strand
GTGAATGGTTTTGCACAAAGTAGTATCTGCCGGGGCTTGAAATACTCTCGCACAGCTCTCTTCTCCAGGTAGCACTGGACAAGTTTTAGCAGAGAGTTACTTGACAGGGGGCTGTCTACCCCTGGGAGGGACTGTCTTGCTTACATATACCTGAGTTGATGCGCAGAGACTGTACCAGTTTACAGACTTCACTGTGAGCAATTATTGTACTTCCATTTTGAATCATGGCTTCTTTTTTTGAGAATAAAAAAGTTGGGACCCACTGGCGGAAATCTTGAGAGTGCTGAGACAATTTGCGATTGGATTGGAAACCCTTTTTAACCAGTCAGTATGAATCAGTATATTTTTATTTTAGCATTTCTGGTGATTTTGGACTCCAGCATCCTTATTTAGGACTGCAGTCTCACAAGAAATTGCATAAATAGTTTTCTCCGGGAGGGTATGTTTGTATAATTTAGGTGACTTTTGTAAATATGTATTGAGAACTCCTAATTTTGTAGGATGGTAAAATGGTAAAAAGTATCCTGTTTGTAGGATTTTCCTTTAAATTCATAAGGAGTTTACTAGACTGCATGAATAAGGACTATTTTTAAATCTTGTTGCAAATGGTGTTTTTTAATAGATGAGGTACAGCTACAAATGGATCTGCTTTATTTCCAAGTAAAGGATAACATCACATTTTAGGGGGATGGGATAGTTCTGTTTCCCCTCCTCCCCCTCATTTTTCTGAATCTGAAGTACTACTTGTAAGAGATTAAAAAATATTGAAGTGTTTAGTGCAGAAAGTGAAAGGCCAAATCCTCTGAAATCCTGCTTCTCAGAGATGAACAGATCTGGGGTATATTCTTCTAAATGAAGTTTTAAAATGGTGTAATATTATACATATTCTTTTGTAACTTGTTTTTCTTGCCTAATATATCGTAGACATCTTTTTGCCTTTCCACCATTTTACATTATGCATATTTTGATAATATGTGGATATAACATCGTTTATTTAACCACATTTCTGATTAAGGAATATTTGAATTGATTCTAACACTGAACGATTACAAATGATGCGACAGAGAGTGCTCTTGTACAGTTATACCCTTGTGAGAATATTTCTTTAAGGTGTATTCCTAGAAGTAAAATGAAAGGGTCACAGAGTCAAGATTACTTTTTTCCTAATAGGAAGAAAACAGTAAAAGACCAATAATTCTATTTTGGCTGGTTTTCTGTCTTTTTAAAAGTACTCTTTTTCCTGTATCATCAAAAAATATGACTGTAGGTAATCTGCAATTTTGGGGAAAATCTCTCTCAGGATTAATTTTTGTTAGGAAATAAAATTGTTCACCGTTTAACTTTCTCATCTAGCCTTGGACCTGCAGTTGAAATGTCTTTATACACAAAAAAGAGTTTTAAATTTTTAAATTTACTTGCATTTTATAGTAGATGACTTATAAACACGATCCATTGGGTGTGAACCCCATTTCCTCCTGTTGTATAATCTGTTGTGTGCTGTAAATGTGAGGAGACTCCTTTGAGCTTGCTCTTTGCCTCTGAGTTCTTTTTGATTTTTCAGTCAAAACTATAGCTGTTTTAAAATTTAGGATGTGGATACTAGCCATCAGTCATTAATTTATTGAATGCTGTTATGTACAAAATGCTCAACAAAATATGAGGAGGTTTCTGCCTTCAGGCAGTGGGGATTTAATTGGGAGTCACAGATGCTGGTGCCTGAAAGGCAGAGCTGTGATGTGAAATATATGGTAGCATGAAGAAAATGAGAGCCCTGGTGGCGTAGTGCTTAAGAGCTACGGCTGCTAACCAGAAGGTCGGCAGTTCAAATCCACTAGCTGCTCCTTGGAAATCCTATGCGGCAGTTCTACTGTTTCATATAGGGTCACTATGATTTGGAATCGACTCGATGGCAATGGATTTGGTTTGGTTTGATGATAGTCTCTCACACCAAACTTAAACAGTATAAAACTCACTGTTATCAAGTTGATTCCGACTTATAGCGACGCTGTAGAGTATGGTGATTTTTAATCATCACAAAGCAGCCTCTCATTGTAATTATTATCATTCCACAGGTGAATATTTAATGCACAGGTAGTTTTAGTTCTCCTGAAAATTGAAGTTAGACCTAATACCATTTCAGATTTTTCTGCTGGGTAGAAAGAATTAGATACTTAACTTTTACCAAGCTTACCTTTCTAAGGCACGTGATAGATAGTTTTGCTGTAGTCATTGTAGCGCTTCTTTCTTTCCTTTTTTTTTTTTAATGACCTGGAGCTCAGTAGGTCTGTTTGAAAGCCACCAACCTGGTTAAAGATGATAAACTTATATATCAACCTTCTTTGAAACCACATTGAATTAAAAAAAAATAATAAAAAGATAACGCTTAATTTTTTCTTTCCCCTAACAGGAAAAATGATAGGTGCTTACTATAAAAATGTCCAAACAATATAAAAAAGTTTAAAGACATAAAAATTCCCCATAATCCCTCTACCCAGAGATAGCACCTGGTTAACAAGACATATGAATCTCCAGAACTTGGCATATTTGTTCAGCAAATTGTTAACAGCATCAGGTACTGTCTTATACATGTTCTTTGTGGTCATATTATTTATTGCCATGTTAGAGCAGAGACGCCCGGGCTCTCTGAGTACCCCTAACTTACAGAAAAGAGTAGGGGCCGGTAAGGCTGGGAAGATCTGTTACCTGGGGCCTCTCAGGTGGGCTGGACTCCCCTCCAGCACTCAGGGCCGTTCCCAGGACTTCACTAAGCCTGAGAATGGGATCCAAAACCCCTGCCTTGGAGAAGGAAAGGTACCCTCTTTGTTTTCCCACCCTAAACTATACTATCCAACCATAATGGGTTTAACTCATTTCTTGTTACTTGTCTTGCAGCTTCCATTTTCTGGTTTGGGGAGTCCCTGGGTGGTGCAAATGATTAATGTGCTTGGCTGCTAACCAAAAGTTTGGAGGTTTGAGTCCACCCAGAGGGGCCTAGAAGGTTTGGCCATCTACTTTTGAAAATTAAGTCATTGAAAACCCTCCAGAGCACAGTTCTGCTCTGATACACATGGGGTCACCATGAGTCGGAATAGATGTGATGACAACATTTTTTTTTTTCGCCCGGTTTGCACTTGACACTTAGATATTTTCTCTATATTTAGGAGATAATAATAAAGAATCTATTTTTTTTTAAAGAAGATGTTTTTTGGGAGGGACTGTGAGGAGTGGTCAGTGGACCCCTAGGGACTGGCTTGACCCAGCCTTTTACTTGTTAAAGGTGTTTTGGTGGCATTGTTATCACTTAGTGTTAGCTTCGTCTAAAAAGGGGACACTTTTAGTTTGCAAATATGTGTTATTTATGTATTTCCTTCCTAATTGGGGAAAATTATATTTCTACTCTGTATGTCTGGCGTAAGTGTATGGGAACTTTGGGTTAAAATATTTTGTTAATTCAATTTGCAGTAGCTTTCGTAAATTTGGTTTGTTTCTGTGTTTAAGGCTCTTTTAACTTTAAAAACAAAATCAAAAACCAAGAGTCAGTGATTGGGCCTTTATTAATGCAGTGTTTTTGTAAAAAGTAGTTTCTTGCTAATTTTCATTTCCAACCAGAAGCATGCAGTTTTAACCCTTCAGGACAAAAAAAATGTTACCATTAGCAGATGTTTTTCCAAAACTGACTACAAGGAAGCATGTATGTCAAGACTAACTCAGGATTATACAGAAGATTAAACTATGATTTAATTACAACAATTGACTCTCTGGCTCTATTAATAGCTAATGACTTGTATTTTCCCGTGCCTGTGAGCTGTGCTGCCCTATATCTTAGACCTTTCAGATATAATCATTAGCTTTCCCAGAAACAACACAGGAAGTAGTATCCTATCTTTCACTTATAGTGTAGTTTTTATAATTAATGTTCCTCCTTCTCCATTTAATTGAGGGAGTAAAGGAAGAGAGATTTACCAAATAAATTTAGGTTTGAAACCCCGAACCTTCCTTACGCCATTACGAGATTGCCACAAAATGCGGTAGAATCCTGTTACAGTGCTGATCAGAGGAATGCCTAGAAACTTTTAGTGTTGCCTTGAGGAATACATCATTTTGTACATAAGGCACTCTAGTTGACTGATTGCATTTACCAGAACCATGGTATAGGGTGGTGCTTTCTAATCTTACCATGCTTAAGAGGACTGGATTAGGAATTAGAACTTCAGAATTGTAGGTTTAGCTCTCTACTTAGATCTTAATTAACACATCGGGCTAATAGCACTTAAGTTGACCTGGGTCTTATGTGTTGTGCAGCTAGATGAAAGTCTGTGTGAAAGTAGTTTGAAATACTTTGATATATTCTTTAAAACGATCTTGTATTTTTTTATTCGGAGTCCTAGGGTTGTCCAAGGAATGAGATTTATTTCCTCTTGGGTGTGAGAATGATTCCTCATGGTCATTCTGGAGCCCCTGGGAGGTGCAAATGGTTAATGTGCTTGGCTGCTAATGGAAAGGTAGGAGGTTTGAGTGCACCCAGAGGTGCCTTGGAAGAAAGGCCTGATTTACTTCCAAAAAAATCAGCCATTGAAAACCCTATGGAGTACATACAATTCTCCTCTGACACACGGGATCACCACGAGCCAGAACTGACTTGATGACAACTGGTTTGGTAGATCCAGACCTCTAAACTGGTCAGGTGTGGGGCCTAAAGCTTCCTTTCTGGGGGTTGGGGGGTATGGCTTTTGATTGGGCCAATCCTGTGGGCCATTTCTTCATGGACTGGGCATGGTCACAGCTGGAGGCTGCCGACACTTAACTTCTTCACTCATGTAGACAGTTTTGTGGAGGAAGAGAATCCCAGGTGTAGAATACCTCCATAGGTTTTTATCAGGGTTCACCGAGATGATACTTGTAAAGAATTTACCACTGGTAGAAGTCACTGCAGACCTTATTTTTTTGTGAAAATGTTATGAATGTTTTCACAAAACATACGGTTCTTCAATGAGTTGTGAATTGTGGCATTAACAATTTTCTTTTATGAAAAAAGGCTAACTACTACTCCATTCCCTCTGGCCTTATTTTTTTGTTGGCTAATGATTGGACACAATTGTCATGATGATCGAAAACGAGCTTGAAATGGCTATTTTCTTTGGGTTTGAGTGATTATTGATTTGTTTGTATTTGGGGATTTTCTGGAAGTCAGAAAAATTACAGTTCCTTATGACCCATGGAGCCCTGGTGGCACAGTGGTTAACAGCTCGGCTGCTAAGCAAAAGGTTAATTGTTCGAATCCACAAGCCACTCCTTGGAAACCCTGTGGGGCAGTTCTGCCCTGTTCTATATGGTCGTTATGAGTCGGAATTGACTGAACAGTAGTGAGTTTGGTTTGGTTCTTTTATGACCCATAGCCTGAGGTAGTTTAGGGACCCTTTGGGGGATGGAAGGTAGAGGGTAGTAGTAGGTAGGAGTTAGAGGGTGGGGATGGAGTAGTAGAGCATACTGAAGATTTGAGTGTTTGGTTCATTCCTCCAGTTCTTGGGACCCCGTTGTTGTTGTTGTTAGGTGCTGGTGAGTCGATTTTCAGCTCATGTCCCATGTGACAGAGTAGAACTGCCCCGTAGGGTTGTCTTGACTGTAATCTTTATGGAAGCAGATTTCCGGGTCTTTCTTCCACAGAGCCACTGGGTGGGTTTGAATTGCCAGCCTTTTTGTTAGCAGCCAAGCGCTTAACTGTTGCATCACCAGGGCTCCTCACCTGGGAACCTTTACTTATTAAATAGCCTCTCCAGACCCCAAAGTGGGGGCTAGGGTCAGTAACTCAGAATTGATAACATTTTTTTCAGGACTAAAGAAATCCAGACCTATTCTACACTGCTGTAGATCCTGTTGATGTAAAAGACTGAGAAGTTTCTCTCGTGTGTATCCCATTAATAAGAGTTGTATCAGTCTCTGGATATCAACTAACATGGTGCCGTTCGGTTGTTGTGCTTGAGTATATTGGGCACAGATGAAACATTGAAGGATTTGGGAAGCTTTTATTATTATACTGAGTGTTCATTTCTTTTGCAAAAATGTTACAGGACATTAACTGCTATAATTACCATAAATAATTAAAACAAAAACATGATCATCAGAATAAATGAACAAAATGCATTAGGTTGTAACATGGCCTTCTGTTTCTTTCATTGCTGCGTCCTGTTAACTGCCAGTTAGCCCTAGACAGTTTTTGCCCACTTGTGCCATTTTTGATAAGGGTTTTGTGATAAACTATTAGCTCAGGACAGTTGGGGGTGGGAGTCTGCTTACCATACATAATGAAATATGTGTTAAAGAGAAAATCCTAGCTGTACTGACATCACCAGTGTCAGCTGAAGTTAACACAAAAGGATGAGTGAATATAAGTCAGAGGGATGGTCCATTTTGGAAGAACAAGTTTATAATATTATTATCTAAATTATTATTTTTTAAGAGCCAGCAATAAATTTTCAGTCAGTTAATGAGAAAATTGCTCTTTGCTTTTGAAAAGCTTGGAAATTAAACAGAAACCACTCTGAGAATGGAGTTTTAACTACAGATATATTAGTGCGTACAAGTGCATACAAGTTTAAGTTCTGTAGAATGTAGACTGTCTTATGAAGTGTGTGTGTGCTTACACAAAGTACAATCACACATTTACTTTGCCTTTAGGTGTTCCACGTGTTATTTTTGGTTTAAGTGGGTATTTATTTTATAGATGAGTAATCATTTGGTTAAACTGTGTTTACTTTTATTTTTACTTTTTCTATTTTAAGTATGACATATTTTAGGTGGTGTTTCTAATGCCTTAACATAGTTATTGACAAAGTTGTAAAATCATTTTATAATTATGTTAAGATGAAATATTAGTAATCAAGCCCGGTATTAAGTTAGATATATGTAAATTGGTTAAAACTATGAAATCTCAAGTTCATCGAAACAGTCCGTCTTTCCGGTGGAGCTCTTAATTATGTCTATCTGTTTAAAACCCCACAATTAGAGATGGGAGTATTTCTGCATTGATTTACATCAGAGAAATGAAATCTGTGTAGGAACTAGCTGCCTGCTGTCTTCACACGATCCTCAGAGTTGCTATAGCACTTACTAAAAAGACAATTACTGAAACTACCACTACGAAAATAAACATTATAGTGGTTGGTTCTCTGTTACCAGAAGTTTAAGAGAGAATTTGGTTACTATCTTCATGTATTGTAATAATGACTGTGTTCATGTAGACTGGTTGTATGCAGTGGATAAGATAGTGGGTTCGTGTAGACTGGTCGTATGCAGTGGATAAGATGGTGGGTGCTGGAGTCACTCTGGCCCTCAGAAGATGCTAAGCATGTTCCCAGGTCCTGAACTCTTAGAACAGTGCCTGGCACAGAGTGTGCACCCAGAGCGTGTTGCTGAACGTTAACCCAGATGAACTTTTAGCATGCCACAGATGCCATGTGAAACGAGATATGTATGCCTGAACAGAAACATTCACTATGTGAATGCACAGACCCATGTATATGTGTGGATATGATAGCCATATGACCTACCCTTTTGAGGACACCTTGAATAATGATAATAATATAAACACTCATAACCCTCCACTGTGTGCTGCATGCTGTCTTGAGCACTTCATATACATTAACTCATTCAACTTCATAGCAATTCTATGAGGTAGGTACTGTTAGTATCCCATTTTACGGATGATGAAGCTAAGGCACAAGAAACAAGTAGCTTTCCCAAATACCTCCAGTGGAGAAGCTGGAATTGAACCCAGGAAGTGTGTCTCCAAACCTGTTACCCTAACCACTGTTCTATGCTGCCTCCCCACCATTAAACGTTTATCTTGTTCTTATAAAAACACTCACATTTGTCTATCTTATATCATATATGTTTATGTATATGTACCATGGCCTACTTACTGCATTGTGTGTGTATGGTGTGTGTGTGTGTGTGTAATTTTCACACACAAAAATAAAGGATGCCCTCTTTAAATGCTTAGGTCTAGTAAACCCTGTTGTTGACAAACACTTTGTTCTTGTCTAATTCTAAAATGTATCAATCATATTTTGTTGAAACTCTGGCATAAAATGTAATGGGAAGAAGCTTGGGGAAAAAGCCAGAATAATGATTGATGCAGTATCTAAACTGAGTAGCTGAGAGTTGAGAGTATCGGTGATCAAAGATTAGGATGGGGTCTCTGAGACCTCACCAGTTTACTCCAAGGTTTTAATGGCCCAGAAAGGCCGACGGTTGGATTTATAGGTGTCTCTTGGTGGCAGCTGTGATTGAGTGAAATTCATCTTTCCTGCCCGGGCTTGCTGGAAGTATCCCAACTAGAAGATCGGCATAGTCAGATTTGTACAGTTGCTAAGTGCTTTTGCATCAGCGGTCTCGGGTGACCCTCAGGACAGCCATGTTAAGCAGAACCAGGAGTGTACCATTTTCCAGAAGAGGTTTAGGTTAAGGGACGTTCCCAAGGTCATACAGTTTTGAAGTGCCAGCACTGGACTGAGGTTTTCTAATGGCGGCACCCACTTTCTTCCTGTTTACCACAGTTTCAGGCTAGTGTGAGAACCCTCGGCTCCTCCCCACTTAGAGGCGGCACGTAGCCCCTGTGAAGCTTAAGGGCTAGGCATAAGCCACTTGAAATTAAAGGACAGGTGGCCCAGTGGATTGAAGCAGAGGCCCCGGTGTGGCCTTGGCCTGGGTCCAAGCTTCTGGTGTGAAGGTTCTGCCAAGCACACTTGCTCCAGCGCGTTAGTATTTGTTGATGTGAAGAAGCCTTTGATGTTCTGAAACTTCTCTTTGAATTGAAAATTCAGGAAGGAGCTGGGTTGGCAGAGGGACCAAAGAGCCATGGCCACAATGCTGGTCACCTGTTCTGGAACTGCTTTTACTTTTCTTTTTTAGTTTGGCTTGAGGAGGCAGAGCAGCAATAGCTTTCTATTCCTTCAGCAGTATAGTAGCTAGTCAGTTTTGAATGTGAAATATACATGAATCGGAGTGTCTAATTTATTCCTTTCCCATTACCCTGCAAAAACTCAAGGGGAAAAACATGCTTGGCATTTCTCAAGCTGAAAGAACTGAAGAAAAAATTCAAACCTCGATTTGCATTGTTGAAGGATTCTATGGGCAAAATGTTGAATGATGCAGGAACCATCAAAAGAAGATGGAAGGAATACACAGAGTCATTGTACCAAAAAGAATTGGTCGATGTTCAGCCGTTTTATGAGGTAGCATATGATCAAGAACTAATGGTATTGAAAGTCCAAGCTGTGTTGAAGGCATTGGCAAAAACAAGGCTCCAGGAATTGATAGATCAACAAACGGATGCAATGCTAGAAGTGCCCAGTCATCTATGCCAAGAAATTTGAAAGACAGCTACCTGGCCAGCCGAATGGAAGAGATCCGTATTTGTGCTCATTCCTAAGAAAGGTGATCCAACAGATTGCGGAAGTTATCGAACAATATCATTAATATCACATGCGAGTAAAATTTTGCTGAAGATAATTCAGAAGTGGTTGTAGCAGAGCATCAGCAGGAAACTGCCAGAAGTTCAGGCCGGATTTAGAAGAGGATGGGGAATGAGGGATATCATCACTGATGTCAGATGGATCTTGGTGGAAAGCAGAGAATACCGGAAAGATGTTTACCTGTGTTTTATTGACTATGCAAAGGCATTCGACTATGTGGATCACAGCAAATTATGGATAACATTGTGAAGAATGGGAATTCCAGAATGCTTAATTGTGCTCAGGCAAAACCTATACATACACCAAGAAGCAGTTGTTGAACAGAACAAAGGGATACTGCATGGTTTAAAATCAGGAAAGGTGTGCGTCAGGGTTGTATCCTTTCACCATACTTATTCAATTCATATGCTGAGCAAATAATCCAAGAGTCTGGACTATATGAAGAAGAATGTGGCATCAGGATTGGAGGAAGACTCATTAACAGCCTGCATTATGCAGATGATACAACCTTGCTTGCTGAAAACCGGGAGGACTTGAAGCACTTACTGATGAAGATCAAAGACTCCAGCCTTCAGTATGGATTACACTTCAACATAAAGAAAACAAAAATCCTCATAACTGGACCAATAAGCAACATCAGGATAAATGGAGAAAAGATTGAAGTTGTCAAGATTTTCATTTTACTTGGATCCACAATCAACGCCCCTTGAAGCAGCAGTGAAGAAATCAGATGACATATTGCATTGGGTAAGTCTCCTGCAAAAGACCTCTTTCAAGTGTTAAAAAGCAAAGATGTCACTTTAAGGACTAAGGTGCACCTGACACAAGCCATGGTATTTTCAGTCGCCTTATAAAGCATGTGAAAGTTGGACAATGAATAAAGAAGGCCGAAGAAGAATTGATGCCTTTGAATTACGGTGTTGGCAGAGAGTATTGAATAAATCATGGACTGCCAAAAGAACGAACATGTCTGTCTTGGAAAAAAGTATAGCCAGAATGATCCTGAGAAGCGAGGAGAGTGAGACTTCATCTCATGTACGTTGAACATATTATCAGGAGGGACCAATCCCTGGAGAAGGACATCATCCTTGGTAAAGTAGAGGGTCACTGAAAAGGAGGAAGACCCTCAATGAGGTGTATTGACACAGTGACTGCAACAGTGGGCTCAAACACAGCAATGATTGTGAGGATGGTGCAGGACCCAGCAGTGATTCCTTCTGTTGTACATAAGGTTGCTATGAGTTGGAACTGACTTGATGGCACCACAAACAACATTATCCTCTAAATTTTTGGCCCTACACCTGATGTGATATTGTTCTGGAGAGTAAGACTATATTGATGCCATTGACATTGCCATCCAGTGCGTCTGGTTTTGGGCCATAAAGGAATTTAGAGTAGGGAGAGTTCTCTCTCCCTTGTGAGTTAGTGTTCCTAGTTTGGTGACTTGGATAATAGTTAATTTTTTTTTTTACCCTGCAGTGTTTACTGGCATGAGTTAGTGCAAATGTGAAAAGGAAACTGTTAAAAATGTAATTATTTTATGGTTTATACACTGGCATTTTATATGGAGTGATACTTACGGCAGCTTTTCCATTCGTGTTAACCATTTCTAGATTAAAAACTGTAGATTGCTAAACGTGGTTTTTCTGCATGTGCGGTTGTTTCTTTATCACAGAGTTGTCCTTCCAAGCCTGGTCTAAATGTGCTTGAAAATTACCATCTGCTCCCTGCAGTTTGGAGAGGGCGCAGAAACACGAAGGTGAAAAGCTGTCACTTCTAATATTTTCATTCAAACTTTCACACCCTTCTTGTCTAGTTACATAATTGCGTGCAGCAGGAGTTATTTCAGCCATTTGGTCTTGTCCTTATTTTTAAAGAGAGCAAGAGAGAGAGAGAGAGTCTGTTTAATTTTAAGAGCTACGGCACAGTACTGATGCAAATTTAAGAATCTGATAAACCGTGAAAACATTTAGAATTGAACCTTTCTGCTCAGGCAGTTAGTTAGTAGCTAACTCCATTGCGTAAGCGAGGTGAATAGGAATAAAAGCACCTATACCTAGGATATCCACTGCCTTTTGCAGAACTTGCTTTTGTACAAACTTCTTAATACTTCAGTATTTAAAAGTTCATTTTCTAAAGTTTGTATGACATAGGTTAAATGATTTAGTAGTTCCTTACAGTGTTATTTGATGTTCAGAAATAATATTGGAAGGGTTTGGGATTGCTCACATAATTCATTTTTTAATGTCTTTTTTTTTTAACTTTAAAACTGACCTATTTTGGTTTTGATTGGAATGAATGGCCACAATAGGATTGGAAATGAAACATGACTGAAGCCTGTTAGTGTAAACTGCCAATAATTCCTGATAGTCAGGAACAAGAAGACCATTAAGAAGTGGGATTTATGCCAATAAAAAGGTAATAAGATAAAATGATAGTATTGCTGTAGTCCAGAGCTATAAATTTGATCTTCCTGCAAGTTAGTTATCTAACACCCATACCAAGCTGAAGAGAGTGATTTACCCTTTCGTTTACATGCGGATGATTGCAAGAGAAGAAAAGATGTCAGTCTTCACTTTTGTGCTGAGGTTGTGGAGTATCAAAACAACAACTCCACTGCTTTTTTAAATAGTAGGTGACTTTCCCCCTATTTAGGTAAAGTACAGAATCATTTTCTTGGCAACTTTTACATTTATGACTGGATAATAACAAATCTAACTGAAAGTAGAAAGAGTACAAGCAAGGAGTTTGAGTTAGAGATTCATGCTTATATTCATAATTAGGGGTGATTAAAAAAAACACTTGTTCACAGACGTTCTGTTGAAAATTTAGCATTGTCATTTGCTTTCACAGTGTATGAAGAAGGTTTGTTGAACCTGCCAAAGTTGAAGATTCATGCAGTTTTATGAAAATGTGTTTTGGTTTTTCAGCTAGCAGTGACTTCCATTTAACAGAGAGTTCAGTAAAATCCGCGAAAGATTATCTAGTTAAGATGTCAGTAATTAATTTTTGAGGAACAGCATTCTGTACTTCTCATAATTAGAACATAGAAGTTAAGACAGAAATCTTCCGGTTTCGGCATTTCTCTTCTATCCTGTGAACATTTGGGTCTTCTTAGAAAAGCATTTAGTCTATTTAAGCACCCCCCTCTGGGTACTTGACTCTTGTTCAACCAACATTTTTAGAATTTCTCAAATGTAACAGAAACTTGGGCTGGAAAAAGATAGATTTTCTAGGCCCTCAGAGAACAATAGCAGAGCTAAGTAGCAGGTATGTCAACAGCCGCACATAGTGTGGTAATTAGTCTAATAGACACATAAAACGAGCTGTGGGGACACGGGCGAGCGAGATCCTGATTCCACAAAAGGGCCAGTGGGAAGTCTTTACAGGAGGGGTAGGTAACACGTGGAGTGGGTTTTAATGAGAGAATAAGAGCTGTGTGTGTTTGTGTGTGAGAGAGAGAGAGAGAGACATTCCTGACACTGGAAACAGCATATCCACTGTTTTATAATCCTAAACTGATTCTTATAGGGCCAACAGTGTTGGAGAATGATGGGAATTTGGATTAGGAAACTGGGCTGGGGACAGGTTGTGAATGATGAATGGCCCTATGTACCATTCCAAGAAATTTGAACATTACCATCTCTAAATAGAAGCCATTTTTGTTTTTAAATAAAGTTTGTTTTTCCCTTTCAGTTTGCTCAGTTTAAATAAAGTTTTAACTAGGAGAATAAGTATAAATCTGTGTTCTAGAAAGGTCATTTATGGCGGGGTGGAGGGTGGACTGGCAAGGAGACAGGGAGGAGGGTAACTGATAAGGCAGAAGCAGTGGGCTAGCCAGGAGGTGGGCACTGATCTAAGGGGCATTTCATGGGCCCTCAATTCATTGATCTTAGCAGCCAACCAGTATGAGGCAAGGCAGGGGACGGCTTGTAAGATGCTTCTTAAGTGTTTAGCTTGGGCACCTGGGTAGATGTCATTACAGAGATAATGGGATACAGGAGGAAGAGCAGTCAAGGGAAGATGGTAACTTGACTTTTGAACATAACTTGTTTTATGGTGGAAGGCTGTAGAAAGTGGAAGTGTACAGTGGGCAGTTGGAAATATGGGTCAGGGAGTTGTGCATGTTAAAGATAGAAATTTGGGGTTCTATTCTAAACTTTTTGTGCAGTCCAGTGCTTCTGAGCCCTGGCTGTGCTTGAAACTTGGGGAGCTTGAACAAGTGTCCTTGGCAAACCCTGTCCCCAGAGATTTCATTTTAATTGGTCTGGGGTGGGTCCTAAACATAAGTTTTTCTTTTCTTTTTTTTTTAACCTACCTAGGTAATTCTCACATGTAACCAGGGTTGAGAATCACAATCCTGGGTGCATTAGTAGAAGCCTTAAGAAAGGATGTGCATTGCTCGAGGAGTATAAAAGAGAAAAATACTAGAAACAGACCTTGGAACCCAGCATTTAAAGGGGTGATGGGCAGAAGGGGAGACAGTGAGGAAGTAAGATAAAGAAGGCAGAGCAGTAAGAGGAGAATCAGGAAGGAGTTGTGTCCTGAGAGATGGGTAAGAAGAGGAGTAGGAAGTGGCCAGCAATGACATATGCTGCAAAAGGGGCAAGAAGACCTAAGGACTATGAAATCGTCAGAGAGGCTTTTTGTTATGCTTCAACAGTAAAAGCCAAATTACGGTGGCTTGAGGAATGAATGAGAAAAGGAAGAGGAGGAAGAGTCTCCATATTTTATTTACTGAATGCCTGCTCTGTGCCTGGCTTGGTGCTAGACCCAACAGTTTGAAGTTTTGACTGAATCACTGTACCTGCCCTCAAGGAGCTTATGGTCTTGTGAGGAGATAGACAGGTGACCGGATGATGACTTCGTTTAACCTGAGCTGGATTTCATGAGATGAATAACAGTCATTTAAACAAAAAGTGGGACTTGTGTTCCAAGCAGAAAGAATAGCATGGGCAGGGGTAGGTGTGAGACACCTTGAGTGTTTATAGGGACTTGCACTTAGTTGCATGAGAGTGGCTTGCTGATATGATACTGGGGGAGGCACCAGGTCATCGAGAACTGTAAACGCACTGTTAGGAGTTTGACTTGATCTTGCAAGCAATATGGAGCCTTCATAGTTCTAACAAGAGAGGTGATGGCCTTTTAAAATGAGCATTTTAGCTAGGTCGCTTTCTGTTGGGGGAAGAAGGATTTAAAGGGAAAGAGCCTAGAGACAGAGGAACACCCGGTCTGAGTGTAGACAGAGACCAGAATAAGGTAGGACCCTAATGGATTAATGTAGTGACGTCGTTGTTGTAATCCATGGTATATTCAATATTCTTCGCCAACACCATAATTAGGAGGGAGACCCCAATGGATTAATGTAGTGACGTTGTTATTATTGTAATCTGTGATATATTCAGTATTCTTCGCCAACACCATAATTAGGAGGCATGAAAAGGAGAGGGCCTGGCGATTAATTAGATTAGGGTAAGAAGGTGCAGGGTGGGAGCAGGAATCTTGGATGGCCCCCAGTTCTCTGGCTTGGATGGTTGAGAAGATTGTGAGTCTTTTAACCAAGAGCATATGATGGATATGGAAGAAGACGCATGTTTGGAGGAAGATGGTGATGAGTTTGATTTGGATGTATTGAGTTTGAGGTGATTGTATTAGTTGTGTATACTTGAGGATAATAGAGTATTTTGTTATTTCTTTTTTCCTTTAAGAATCTTAGAGCAGCTTATCTACTCCATTCTCATCAAGTTTCCTGTGAGATATAGGATATTATTTTTCAGATGGGAAACTGAAGCAATTGAAATACTAAGTGACTTACCTGAAGTATAGAACAGGAAGCGGAACACAGGTTGATGAATACCCCAGCTTCATGTTCTCATTACAAATCGTAATTGCCAAAAACTGCGTTTTCACTTGTCAGATGGATGATAAATGAATTATTCTGATCTCCATGATGCTTCCTGCAGCTCCTGAGCTTTTTGGTTGAGCACAGAATCTTTCTGGGCCCAGGTTTCTTCATCTGCAGAGTTGGATGGGTAGGCACGTGCAGAGGGAGGAATAGATTCCATTACTTCTGTGGTCCTTTTCAACTCAAACATTCTGTTTCTAGACTTTCAGCATTATCATCTTGAAATTGTTCTTTGAAGTAACTAAAAAACAGTGTTCATCCCGTAATAGATGATTTATTTTCTATCCTTTTTTTCTTTAAGTAGAAAATGGAAAAATTTAAGTCCGTAGTACACAGTAGGCTGGAAATGGCTTGTGAGAACCAAGCCATTTTCTTAAAACTAATCTTCTCCCTCATAGTAAAGCCTCAGGTACTTAAAATAATTAAATGGGCTGCAGGGTATACTGGGAATTGTAGTTTTCCACTTCTTTGTGTTGTGAAGATTAATAATGTTTCAGCCCTCTGAGGGAGATAAGGAGAGGACACTCTGACAAATTGTTACCTTGTCTTTCAGAAGTGTCCTTTGAGCAGTGAATAGACCCTCAGTGCTTCCCTTGGGCTTTTACCTTGGTTCTAAGTAATGGTAATATATAAAGTATGGCTTTAAAAATTTTTTTTGGCTTATGATACTGTATTGCCTTTCTACTAGCCCATCTTTAGTCTTTTCTTTTAGCCTATTTTTAAAAAAGTTTTTTATTTGTATCAAGGTTATATGTGTAAATGGTTTACAAAGTCAGTGGTGCTACAAGGTTTGCTATAAAAAATGGTAGTCACTGCCCTCCTTCCCTGCTACCCTTTCCTCAGGCATGAACACTTTCAGTGCTTTTCAGCTTATTCTTTGAGTAAATCCGCATATTTTTGAGTAACATGCTTGTATTGCTACATTCGGTTTTAGGCTTTATCTCTTGATTGCCCCTCTGAAAAGTGATGATTTAGTTCTTCTTTCTCACCCTTGCCTCACCACAAACATCAGTCCCTCATCTTCCCTTATCCTCCCAGTGTAGATTTATTATAATTTTGGTTTGATCACTGTTGTATTTACATTATTGTGACTGGGGAGATTCTGTTCGGAAATGAGCCATGCAGTAAACTGTAGTTTTCCTTTCCTACTTGAGTGTTTGTTTTTCCTGGAGTCAATAATTTATTTATTTTTTCTTTGGTTTTCTGTATATACTTAAACACCAATTTAGAGTCTTCATCAGTTATAACAGCCATCTCTCCTTGTAAGATGTTCAGATGCATCAGGTACATTATCAATTTTATCTTGGAGAAATCTTTCTTAGATCTCACTTTACCAAAATCTTGGGAGTTTCCCATCACCACTTCTAGTATTAGATCTTTAGTTTCCTGGAGTCTCTGTCTTTCTCATTTGGGTGGAGCTCATCCTCCAGTGGTATTCTCAGGAATGGCACAGAGAAGTAAATTTTTAAAAATCTTGTATGTCTGAAAATATCTTTATTTTACCCTCATACATGATATATAGACTAACTGGGAATAGAATTCTGGCAATCATTTCCCTTCAGAATTTTGAAGCAGTTGCTCAACTGTCTTTTATCCGCCAGTGTTGCTGTGATGAAGGAGGAGCCCTGGTGACGCAGTGGTTAAAGCACTTGACTGCTAACTGAAAGGTTGGAGGTTCAAACCCACCAGCTGCTCCACGGGAGAAAGATGTGGCAGTCGGCTTCCATAAAGATTTCAGCTTTGGAAACTCTGTAGGGGCAGTTCTGCTCTGTCCTGTAGGGTAGCTGTTGAGTCAGAATCCACTTGAGGGCAATGGACTGGGTTGCTGTTAAATAGTCTGAAGCCATTCTTGCTTCTTGCTTCCTAATCTTTATGTAATCTCTCCAGATACCATCCCTCCCCCAAATGTTTATAGGACCTTCTTCTTTTTCCCTGTGTCCTGCCCCAAATGTTTGTAGGACCTTCTTTTTTTCTCCTGTGTCCTCCCTCAAATGTTTATAGGACTGTCTTCTTTTTCCCCTGTGTCCTCCCCCAAATGTTTGTAGGACCTTCTTCTTTTCCCCTGGTGTCCTTAAATTTCATTTTGATCCATTTTCGTCCATTGCCCTGTGCTTGAATTATTTCTTTGATCTTTATCCTTACCCCCCTCCATTTTTACTGTTCTTTCTTTTTAGAACTCCTGTCCTCTGATATTGGACTTACTGGACATTCTTGTCTTTTCTACTGTTTCTGTGTCTTTTTCTTTTTGCTTTACTTTCTGGAAGAGTTTATTTCAGTTTTCATATATTTAATTTCCAAGAGGTCTTTCTGGTCCTCTGAAATTTTATCCCACTTTTCCTCCCTCTACTCTCCTTTTCCTTGTCTTTTCTTAATTCTTTTTTTATTTGTTTGAATAGAATCTTGTTTTATTTCCAGCTAGACCATTTTTTCTTGTCTCTGAGAAATTACTGACTGTGCTCCCTTTTCTTTAGTTTCCTTATGTTCTAATGTGCCCTTTTCTGTTTGTCTTGGTCTCTGTTTGCATGTCTATCAGCTGCCTAGTAATCGTTGGGTGTCTGCTCTTCTTTGAGAGCCTGGGCAGGACGTGCAGGCCACAAAGTCTACTGGAAGATTTCTGGGTGGGCCATTTATTGGGGGGAATTTGCGCCTCCCCGCCCCCAATATGTATTTAGATTTTTTCTATTGTGCTGGCCTGAGATTTACCAGGTGAAGAGGGCCATTGTCAGCACCTCACAGGCCATCTCAGCGTTCAGTACATATTGGCGCTAGTACTTCTACCACCTAGTCTGGAGAACCACTGTTTTTCCCCCTGCAGAGAGTAAATCTCTGGTCTTCTGCCAGGATGAGGGAAGTGCTGTGCTTAGTGGAGAGACTGCTTCTCTGTCCACTTAGTCAGATTTTAACCAGTCTGCTACAAGAGACTTCTTTAAAGTGTTAAAAAGGAAAGATGTCACCTTGAAGACAAAGGTGTGCTTGACCCAAGCCATGGTGTTTTCAGTCACCTTTTATGCATGTGAAACCTGGGCAGTGAATAAGGAAGACGAAGAATTATCGACACCTTTGAATTATGGTGTTGGTGAAGAATACTGAATATTCCATAGACTGCCAGAAGAACGAAAAAATCTGTCTTGGAAGAATTACAACCAGAATGCTCCTTAGAAGCCAGGATGGCGAGACTACGTTTCACATACTTTGGACATGTTGTCAGGAGGGATCAGTCCCTGGAGAAGGACATTATGCTTGGTAAAGTAGAGGGTCAGCGAAAAAGAGGAAGACCCTCAACAAGATGGATTGACACGGTGGCTGCAACAGTGAGCTCAAGTATAACAATGATTGTGAGGATGGTGCAGGACCAGGCAGTGTTTCATTCTGTTGTACATACGATTGCTATGAGTCGGAACCGACTGGATGGCACCTAACAACAATAACAACACTTGCTGTAGGGAGCCCTGGTGGCGCAGTGGTTAAGCCCTTGGCTGCTAACTGAAAAGTCACAATTTGAACCTACCAGCAGCTCCATGGGAGAAAGATGTGGCAGTCTCCTTCCATGAAGATTACAGCCTTGGAAACCCTAGGGGCGGTTCTGCTCTGCACTATAGAGTTGCTGTGAGCTGGAACCACTCAACGACACTGGGTTTGTTTTTGGTTCCTTGATGTAGATACCACCTTCCCTTGCCCTCCTACCCTGCGTACCCCCAACACATACACCCCACCATCACCTCCACTCTCAGTGGTACCTGCTGCCACCAATTCTGAAGCCCTTTGAGGATTCTGCCCTGTGTATGGGGTATAAAAAAAACAAAACCAAACCTGTTGCTGTCGAGTCAATTCCGACTCACAGCGACCCTGTAGGACAGAGTAGAACTGCCCCATAGAGTTTCCAAGGAGCGGCTGGTGGATTTGAACTGCCAGCCTTTTGGTTAGCAGCCGTAGTTTACACCACCAGGGTCTCTTCATGGCGTATAGGACCTAGCCTTTTTAGGGCTGCTAAGTCAGCCCGTAGTCCCTGGTGGTACAATTGGTGAACGTGCTCTGTGGCTAACCTAAAGAATGGAGGTTCAGGTCTACCCAGGAGCACCTTGGAAGAAAGTCCTGGTGATCTACTTCTGAAGAAGCAGCCACTGAAAATCCTGTAGACTACATTTCTGCTCTGACATTCATGGGGTCACTATGAGTTGAAATCGACTACAGCAACTGGTGAAAATAATCTCTTACTACTTGTCCATCTGTTTCTAGCTTCCAGAATTTTGTTGCTGATGTCTCCTCTGTTTTTACTATTCTTGTGGGTTTGTTTTACAAAAACAAACAAAAAACCAAACAAACTATCATTTAGTTTTTAGGAGGGAAATGAAACTAGAGGTACCTGTTGAATCTACAGTCTTTATTCAGAAGTCTCTCTTTAGTTTAATTTTGAAAACTATAGGTTATGAATAATGCAAGTCATAAAATTGAGAACGTTTGGCTACATTTACATTGTAAGTCTGACTGATGTTGTGTGCTAATTTATAAATGGCTTTGTAATTTATGTGAATATGTATACAACTGTGGGTTATAGTATGTCCGGCACATAAACAGAATTGTCACAGACATTAAAATGTAATTAACAGCTGCAAGACTTGTCTATGCTCTGTGATTTCATCTGAGTGGTTTATGTTATTTGCAGCACTTTGAAATTCAGCCGATTTTGCAAGCATCATAGAAGTTACTTCATTTAAATGGGATTTAGTGCGTCTTCTTTTCTGTACAGGCATCTGAAAATTACTTGTGGCCAGTATGTCCTTGTATGTGAATACCTCATTTAACACTGCCTGGCACAGTGCTGACTTGTTAGAATGCTATTTGTTTCAGAAATACTTTCCCAGAAAAATAGGTACGCATGCGCATGTATATATGTATGCAACATGGCAATCCATCTTGGTGCTTGGGATACCGTTTCCTTGCTCTGAGGGTCCACCCTGCTCTTCGCTTCTGAGAGGAGCGTCCCCCCCGCCCTGCAGTCTTGGCAGCAAGCCCAGCGCACCATCCTCCTGATGTTCCCAGACACTGTGCGGTGGTGTCTTCTGCAGCATGTTTTGTAGAGTCTTATGTGGCTTCTGTTTCTGCCATTTATGCAGATTCTGATGAACAGCTTTGATCCTTGATGACTGACAAAAGGTATACAAATGGTATTTCTGGACCTACTACAAAGTAGCAAAGGAGATCATCTTGCTAGATGTTAAAATGCAAGTTTTCAGGTGGCCTGAAGGGCCTTCCAAGGAAAAGTTTGGAAACTTAATGTAATGATCAATAGGCATTTAAGGAGGGCCCTGGTAGTTCTGTGGTAGAATTCTCGCCTTCACATGAGAGACCCAGGTTCAAATCCAGCCAGTGCACCTCATGTGCAGCTAGCCACCTGTCTGTCGGTGGAGGCTGGTGTGTCGCTATGATGCCGAACAGATTTCACTGGAGCTTCCAGACTGAGACAGACTAGGAAGAAAGGCCTGGCGATCTATTTCTGAAAATCAGCCAGAGAAAGCATTATGGATCACAGGGGTCCAGTCCTATTGTGTATAGGGTTGCAGTGGGTAGGGTGCTATCTTGACAACAGACAAAAACAGGCAGGTAGGGACTGGCAGTAGTTCTGTGCTGTACTAACAAGCGCTCCTGCCTGGAGTGACTGACCAGATGACCCTCCGGATTGCCTCGTTGATCAAGGTTGCTCAGTGGGACTGGAAGAACATCAGCTGATTTGGCAAGCATCATGGAAGTTACTTCATTTAAATGAGACTTGTGCATTTTCTTTTCTGTACAGGCATCTGAAAATTACTTGTGACTGGCCTGTCCCTGTATGCCCCATTTAACATTGCCTGGGAACCATCTTCATAGGCATAGACTGAGCTGTGAAGCACCTAAGTTTCCTCTTCTAAGTGGTATAAGATGTATGAACACATTGCTTCTTGTGGAAAGCTGATCTATCTATTTTACTAGAGTATTTGATTCTTTAACTGACTATAATAAAACGTCACTGGATGATGTCCTTATTAGAAATATTATCTGATTAATAATCTTTTTTTTTTCCAGTTTGGTTATAATGAATAAAAAGTATTTGAAAATGTTATTTCGAGGTTTTAAAATAATGCTTTGAATGTTTTTCCTTTAGGACTTCTAAGGGTCTGTGTTCTAAGGCTAAAAGTGAGAAAAGCGAATCTACTTTTGATATGACTTTTTAAGAATAACCTTTCATCTCCAGAGTAGCCAGCAAATCTGTAACTCTTTTTTACACGCCCTCCCTTTAAATGACACTCTGTTCACTGGAAAGACAGATGGGAAAAACAAACGTTTGTTTCAGAAATTAATTTAATGTCCAAAATGAATTACCTTATAGTAATAGATAAACTCTTCACTTTTATTGTTGAGCACTGCTACTACGGTTCCACATTTTCACAGTGTTTCACAGTCATTAGTATTCTTCATAATAATTCGGGTTGATGGATCATTTTAATCCTACATCTCTATATGAGAAAATTATTGTAGAAAGTTGCCAGGCGAGTGGTTGTATCAACATCAAATGATGAATGAGTATCTACTTTTTTTGCATCAGTTATTGTCAAGAATCAGTTATCCATGTTCTGTTCTCAAGAATAGAGATTATTCTATTCTCAAGAAAGGCTTGACACATTGAACACTAATGACAGAAGACCAGACAAGGTGTGGAATGACATCGAGGACATCATACATGAAGAAAGCAAAAAGTCATTAAAAAGACAGGAAAGAAAGAAAAGACCAAAATAGATGTCAAAAGAGACTCTGAAATTTGCTGTTGAATGTAGAGCAGCTAAAGCAAATTGAAGAAATAATGAGGTAAAAGAGCTGAACAGAAGATTTCAAAGGGCAGCTTGAGAAGACAAAGTAAAGTATTATAATGACATGTGCAAAGACCCAGAGTTAGAAAACCAAAAGGGAAGAACACGCTCGGCATTTCTCGAGCTGAAAGAACTGAAGAAAAATTTCAAGCCTTGAGGTGCAATATTGAAGGATTCTATGGGCAGAATATTAAACGACATCAAAAGAAGATGGAAGGAATACACAGAGTCACTATACCAAAAAGAATTGGTTGACGTTCATCCCTTTCAGGAGGCAGCATATAATCAAGAACCGATGATACTGAACGAAGACATCCAAGCTGCACTGAAGGCATTGGCAAAAAACAAGGTTCTAGGAATTGACGGAATACCAGTTGAGATGTTTCAGCTAACAGATGTGACGCTGGAGGTACTCACTCATCTGTGCCAAGAAATTTGGAGGACAGCTACTTGGCCAATCGACTGGAAGAGATCTGTGTTCGTGCCCATTCCAAAGAAGGGTGATCCAACAGAATGCAGAAATTATCAGACAATATCGTTAATACCACACACAAGTAAAATTTTGCTGAAGATAATTAAAAATGGTTGCAGCAGTACATCAATAGGGAATTGCCAGAAATTCAAGCCAGATTCAGAAGAGGACGTGGAACGAAGGCTATCATTGCTGATATTGGATGGATCTTGGCTGAAAGCAGAGAATACCAGAAAGATGTTTAACCAAAACCCAAAGAAACTCGTTGCCATCCAGTCAGTTCTGACTCATAGCTACCTTATAGGACAGAGTAGAACTGCTCCATAGGGTTTCCAAGGAGCATCTGGTGGATTTGAACTGCTGACCTTTTTTGGTTAGCAGCTGAACTCTTAATCATTGCACCACCAGGGCTCCAGAAAGATGTTTACTTGTGATTTATTGACTATGCAGAGGCATTCAACTGAGTGGATCATAACAAATTATGGATAACATTGTGAAGAGTGAGAATTCCAGAACACCTAATTGTGCTCATGGAGAACCTGTGCAGAGACCAAGAGGCAGTCTTTCGAACTGAGCAAGTGGATACTCCATGGTTTAAAGTCAGGAAAGGTGTGTGTCAGGGTTTCATCCTTTCACCGTACTTACTGAGTCTGTAGGCTGAGCAAATAATCCGAGAAGCTGGACTGTATGAAGAGGAATGGGGTATCAGGATTGGAGGAAGACTCATTAACAACCTGCGTTATGCAGATGTCACAACCTTGCTTGCTGAAAGTGAAGAGGACTTGAAGCACTTACTGATGAAGATCAAAGACTACAGCCTTCAGTATGGTTTACACCTCAACATAAAGAAAACAAAAATCCTCCCCACTGGACCAGTAAGCAACGTCATGATGAACGGAGAAAAGATTGACGTCAGAAAATTCGTTTTACTTGGATCCACAATCAGCGTCTGTGGAAGCAGCAGTCAGGAAATCAAATGACATATTGCATTGGGCACATCTGCTGCGGAAGACCTCTTTCAAGTGTTCAAAAGCAAAGATGTCACTTTCAGGGCTGTCATGGATTGAATTGTGTCCCCCCAAAATATGTGTCAACTTGGTTAGGCCATGATTCCCAGTATTGTGTGGTTGTTCTCCATTTTGTGATTGATATAATTTTCTTATGTGTTATAAATCCTGATCTCTGCCTGTGGTTAATGAGACAAGATTAGATTATGTTAAAGAGGATTAGGATCCAATGTAAAGGGAGTTTCCCTGGGGTGTGACCTGCATCACCTTTTATCTTATAAGAGATAAAAGGAAAGGGAAGCTGGGATGGGGTCTCATACCACCAAGAAAGCATCACCAGGAGCAGAGCGCATCCTTTGGACCCCAGGTTCCTGCGCAGAGAAGGTCCTAGACCAAAGGAAGATCCATCACAGGGACCTTCCTCCACAACCAACAGAGAGAGAAAGCCTTCCCCTAGAGCTGGTGCTCTGATTTTGGACTTTTAGCTGCCTAGACTGTGAGAGAATAAAATTCTCGTTGTTAAAGCCACCCACTTGTGGTATTTCTGTTATAGCAGCACTAGTGACTAAGACAAGGACTAAGGTATTTTTAATTGCCTCATACGCATGTGAAAGTTGGACAATGAATAAGGAAGACCGAAGAAGAATTGTTGGCTTTGAATTATGGTGTTGGCAAAGAATATTGAATATAGCATGGACTGCCAGAAGAACAAACAAGTCTGTCTTGGAACAAGTACAGCCAGAGTGCTCCTTGGATATGAGGATGGCAAGACTTCGCCTCACATACTTTGGACATGTTATCAGGAGAGACCTGTTCCTGGAGAAGACTTCATGCTTGATAAAGTTGACAGTGAGCGAAAAAGAGGGAGAACCTTATGGAGATGTATTGATACAGTGGCTGTAACCATGAGCTCAAACATAGGAATGATTGTGAAGGTGGCACGGGACCGGACAGTGTTTTGTTCTGTTGTACGTAGGGTCGCTATGAGTTGGAACTGACTAGATGACACAATACAACAACAGTATCCACATGGTCTTTGCAGTTTGTTGGATTATTTGGGTTAATTGTAATTTATAAAAATGTAATCAGCCATTCTTCTCCTTCCCTGGAAAGAGAGGCTTCAGTAAGCAAGGAAATGGCGTTTCTTTTCTTTTTTGTCATTCATGTACCTGGGTGCTTCTGTTGGATCGTAACATTAGGGTAAATATTAAGGATCTAAGTATGATGAAGAAATGGTGTTAGAAAACAGAGAGGCTGAAGGATTTAAGATAAAGCAAAACAACTCCCCTAACAAAAACCTCAACTGGAAACACAAAACCACTCAGAAATGTAAATTTTGTTTCTTTAGAAATAGGAGGTAGAGACCATTCTTGTTGGTTTTTAATAACCTTTAGTAGGGTATTTTCTGTTTTATCAATGTGAAATGGAAAGATATTTAAGAGGAATTTAGCAAGATTAAAACAAAAGAAGGGGCAACGTGATGATCAGACATGAACACGGGAGTGTCTGTAATTTAAGTGGTTGAAGGAAGAGACATTTGATGGTTTGAAAAGCTTTTCAGATATTTTAAGAATTTTAGTCTTTTTACCTCTAATGCATTAAATTTGCTATGTTATCAATCGAAACTTTCATTTTAATTGGGGTACCGTATGTATATATTGTTTAAGAGTAATTTAAAGATTTGGAAGTCTGTATTTAAATTTCTGTGTCAAAAGTGGCCAAATTCTCAGATTTAATAATTTTAGCTATTTTTTCTAATGGTAGTTCTTCCAAAAACAAGAGACTAAGAAACATTTTTTGTGTTTCTCTCATATGTCTTTTTTGTTTTGGTGTAGTTTACTCATCTTCCATTGCCTGAGCATCTGGCTGTAAAAAGTATATAATAGTATTATTCAAAATTTATACCTTAAATTTTTGGATTAAAAAAAATCTCTATATTATTTGAATATAGACATTGAAGAGTACATCTGTTTTATTAATAAAATTTCATACTCAGATTAATGAACTTTTAAGCTATGAGCCTGTATGAATTTGATTTACCTGAAAGTTGAGACTGAAAGGAGGAAAATCTCAGTGACCTATATTAAATACTCTATCTAAGGGGTTGGGAACATGTGAAGACTTAATTTTATTCTGTTTTTCGTCACCCACATTTGGTAGGCATGCAGGTGTGCAAGTGACAGGAACCACCAAGGGTTAATACAGATGTCAGATAATATAGGAAGAGATGGATCCGTCAAGAGTGAGCTCTAAAGTGAATTTCTTTATGTCGAATTTTAAGTGCCCGTTGAGATTCTTAAAAAAAAAAAAAAAGATTCCTGTTGGGGAATTTGGTTCTGAGAGCTAAGAGTACAATCACACTTAAAAAATGTAGCCATCCCTTGAAAATGCATATCTAAGTACATCTTTTCCAATAACATTTTAATATTGATGGTAACAAGATAAAACAATTTGATAATTACTGGGATTACCAGTTTCCCTGGGAGCATGTTCCCTCTTGGGCAAGGAGTAATGGGGCAGGGGCTGGCGCAGGCTGGACAGCCTAGGTGAAATTATCTGCCTTTGACCCAAGTTTTCATCCCATTGGCCTGGTTGATTCTGGACCCTGCGTCTCTGGTCCCTTGAACTTGCTGCCTGCATTGCAGGCAGTTTTAGCCCTGTGACACGCTAGTTCAGTGTCTTTGAGAAAGTAGCAAAGCCAATAACTAAAAAGGCCCACTCCTGGCTTGGCCTTGTAATGGAGGTGGTCATCCTGTGTTCCTTTGGGTGACAATAGGAGAAGGTGGAAAAAGCTTCCCATTTCTCTGGAAATTTTAGTAAACCTCCCCTACCCCTCATCTGAGAGAGAGCGAGCTGCAACTGTAGTGTAGTAGCAAGTCCCACGTCTCAGCCCACTCTAGCTTCATTCTTTTGCCTGTGGAAATCCAGTTTTCCCAGTACCATCTATTAAAGAGACTCTTCTTTCTCCATTGAATGGACTTAGCACCCTTGTTGAAAATCAATTGACTGTAGATGTATGGGTTTATTTTCAGACTCTCAATTTTGTTCCATTGGCCTGTATGTCCATCATTATACCAGTACCAGTACCAGGCTGTTTTGATTACTGTAGCTTTATTGTATGTTTTGAAATCGGGAAGTGTGAGTCCTCCTGCTTTGTTCTTCTCTTTCAAGGTTAGTTTGGCTTTTGGGGCCCCTTGTCATTCCATGGAGCCCTGGTGGCGCAGTGATTAAGAGCTAAAGTTTGCAATTCGAATTCACCAGCTGCTCCTTGAAACTCTATGGGGCAGTTCTGTTCTGTAGGGTTGCTGTGAGTCAGAATTGACTCAGTGGCAACGGGTTTGGTTTTTTTTCATTCCATATAAATTTGAGGATTGGCTTTTCCATTTCTGCCATGAAGGCCATTGGAATTTCAATGGGGATTGCATTGAGTCTATAGATTGCTTTGGGTAGTATTGACATCTTGACAATATTAAGTCTTCCAATTCATGAGCAAGGCATGTCCTTCCATTTATTTAGGTTGTCTTTAGTTTATTTTAGTAATGGTTTATAGTTTTCAGCGTGCAAGTCTTTTGCTTTCCTGGTGTCATGGATTGAATTGTGTCCCCCCAAAATATCTGTCTGCTTGGCTGGGTCATGATTCCTAGTGTTGTATGATTGTGTAATCTGATGTGATTTCCTTATGTGTTGTAAACTCTATCACTATGATGAGATTATATGTGATCTCCTTATGTGTTGTAAATTCTGTCACTGTGATGAGGTTATACCGATGAAGTTGACAAGATTAGATAGTATCTTAATGCAATCTCTTTTGAGATATAAAAGAGAGAAGCGAGCAGAGACACATAGGAACCTCATACCACCAAGATAGCAGTGCTGGGAGCAGAGCTTGTCCTTTGGACCTGAGGTTCCTGCGCAGAGAAGCTCCCAGACCAAGGGAAGACTAATGACACGGACCTTCCTCCAGAGCCGACGGAGAAAGCGTTCCCCTGGAGCTGACACCCTGAATTTGGACTTGTAGCCTACTGGACTGTGAGAGAATAAACTTCTCTTTGCTAAATCCATCCACTTATGGTATTTCTGCTAGAGCAGCACTAGATGACTAAGACACCTGGTTAAATTTATTCTTATTTTATTCTTTGAGATGCGAATGTAAATGGAATTGTTTCCTTAATTACAGGTCCTCTTTTGATAACCTCCGGCATTTGGTTAACTTTAGCTCTCTCTTTTAGGCCAGCCATTCCTGGGTCTCGATCTCTACCCCAAACCTACCTCCCAGCTCTAGGCTCACCTTGTCAGCTGCCTACTGAAGGATTTTTCATGTGTTCAAAGCCTCTTCAGAAGCAGCTCATCCTCCATCTATTTCTCCATGTCTCCTAATGGAACTACAGCACCTCTGTCCCATGGGTGCAATGCCAGAGAGTCATATTTGATTTACCCTCTTTTCCTGTATTGATTAATTTCTCTAATTTAGTTCATTTTAATGCATTAGAGTAGGGGCCCTGGACTCAAGCATTTCTGACTTCCGTTCTGACTTACTTTTTTTATTAAGTGTGTGATGTGGAAATGACTTACTGGGGCAGCTTTGCCACCTCCTCTGTAAAGTGAGGATGATGCTGTCTACCTCAGGATTGTTGAGGAGACTCAGTGAAACGCCAGGGTTCAGGGGTCCATTCTAGTGCATAGCATATAAAACGAAGCAAAACAAACCTGTTGCTGCCGAGTTGACTCCGACTCACAGCGACCCTGTCAGCAGAGTAGACCTGCCCCATAAGGTTTCCAAGGCTGTAATCTTTATGGAAGCAGGCTGCCCCATCTTTCTCCCGTGGAGCGGCTGGTGAGTTCGAACTCCAGTCTTTCGGTTAGCAGCCCAGTGTTTAACCACTGTGCCACCAGAGCTCCTTATAGTAGGTCTTGAAAAAGGAGCCCTGGGGGCAAAACGATTAAGCGCTCGGCTGCTAAATGAAAAGTCAGCAGTTTGAACCCACCCAGTCGCCTCCGCAGGAGAAAAGACCTGGCAATCTGTAAAGATTACACAGTTTAGGAAACCCTTATAGGGCAGTTTACTCTGTCACATGGGGTCGCTATGAGTCCACATCAACTCGGTGGCACAAAAACAGCAAACCTTTGATTTAAATTCCATCTCCCCCTCCCATCAATTATTAGATAATTCTTTTAAAGTTATAGTACTCTGGTATTACACATTCCCCCCAAACTAAGAATCAGCAAGTAACCCTCCAATGCCCCTTTCAGTGCCCCTTCTCCCTTGTATACGACCTCTTTGTGCTGGCCCCAGCCCTCCCCACATCCTCACTCATTCCTCTGCTACACTACTCTGCCTTGTTAAATATGCCCCACTTTTTTTTAATTTTTATTGTACTGTTATGTGTGACTCAGAAGCCCTGATCTCTTTACCTAGTTCTCTCTGTCTGCCAACACCCAGCCCCCTCCTCACATCTCAGCCCCATTCTCCTCCTTGGAGCAGCTTGTCTTGAGAGCACTTACTCGTGACCACGGCGTTTAACCTTGACTTCACGTACGTTGTGCACTCACTGGTCCTTTGCTGCTTTGAAGTCCCTAAATCTTGACTTCATTGTTGTGGCATGAAGTAGAACAGCCTGCCGTAGTAACGGATTAGTTAAGTATTTGAGTTTAAATGGCTTATAATATCTACTTTTACCTGCTAAAATTTGCAATATAATTTGAAAGACCATCTTCAAATCTCCTATTTGGGTATACCAAGGGCAGTGCCTAGAAAAATATTTGAGGCTGATCACTGTTCATTTATTCATTATTCCATCATTTCTTCATTATACTGGTATTAAGTACCAATGCATTACAGTGTATGATGTAGCAGAAAACCACTGTGTGGAAGAAAGGTCATTCTGTATTTTCTGAGAAAATGGTTGTGAGTATGTCCTGGATGAGTCAGGTGTTAGAGTTTTACAAATTGCTAATCGAGCACTGTGAGCTTTCTTAATATCTGTGTCCATCTTTCAATCCAGTCAGTGACATCTGTATTTCATTCTTAGGAAAGCATAGAGCAGCCTACCAACCCTGCAAAATTAATTGTGTCCATAATGCTCAACAATAAAAGCTGAGTGAGGTGAAGAAAAAATAGACGACCAACTGAATTAGCTTCTGGGTGAATGTTTTTTGTTATTTTTATTTCATATGCTAGATGTTAGCATGAGTAAAATAGGATAATTATTATAGTCTTTCTCCCTGCCAACTTCTCTTTCCAAAGTAAAGGTGGCAGACTCTGCTCAGATTTAAACAGTGTCATGCTTTTGCCAGTGAGCTCTTGTTTAAAATGAGTTCCTTAGGAAAATAGTCTCAAAAGAGCTGTACTTGAGTATGTTGTCTTTGTTTTCTTTTTTTTTTTTAAATAGGAGGGTGGCTTACTGCCATGTTTTGTCGTTGTTTAATATTATAGAGGGTTTACTGCAGCTCTGTTGGTGATTACCAGACTGCTACATTTTTGGCTAACAAATGTAGTCAATGTGATGAAAATCCCCTATGTTGTACATTTCTCTGAATAACATGTTTATATAACATGCTAAATACTTCTGTTGAAAGAATTGCTTTCATGAAAGGAGGATGCAAATTTCCTTCTAGATTTTGTGTTACTAAAGTGAACTGTTAAATATTCCAAATTATATGGATATTTTAAAAGCATCCTTAAAAAATTTTATCTGCCCACACTGTCCCTTTTGATGTGAGGACTCTGAAAAGATTTAGGATTGTATCTCTGGATAAGATTGTTGGTTTTCTTCTTGTACCTATTAGGCACTAAACAGTTGATTTTAAGGAAACTTATTAGGTGTTATGCTTTGGAGTAGATTGCCCTGATGTACCATGCACAGAATAGTCAGTTTGTATTCATATTTATAACATGATACTGTGGTTTTGTTCTGACTCTGAGCCCTTGGCCTTGTTACCTCAGCATCACCCCTTCTTCTGGCCCTGGGGACTTTATGTTGAGTCATGCTTTCCCTTTGTGCCCTTGGACCTGGCTCACATCCTCTCGGCCCCAAACACGTCTGGATGTCCCCTGCAGCCTCTACTGTTCCATCGTGGTTCCTGTGTCTCTGCCCTGGACTATGGCCTGCTCAGCCTGAGACTAATTTCTGACTGCCTGCTGGGTGCCTCCACCGTGACGTGTCCCTGGCAATTCAGTTCTGAGTCTCCCGTTGGTTTTTCTTCCCCCCCAGTCCATCATTTGCCCCATAAAATCATGGTGCTGCTCGGTCACTCAAGTCATCAATCTAGAAGTCATCTTTGGCGTTCCTTCCTCATTACCCACATCTGCTTGGTCACTAACTCCTGCAGATTTATGTCAGACATTTCCTGTGTTCTCCCTTTTCACAGCCTTTGCCTTAGTTTAGGCCCTTGCCATCACTGGCATGGGCAGTTGCTATAACCTCTCAACCAGTGTCTTTGATGGTTCTGTCCTGTTTCTAGAGCCTCCTTACTTTGAGGTCCACGGGCCCTGAGTGTCCATGGATGCACTGCAGGGAGGATATGAGCCCTTTGGAATTAAATACTAAGGTTTCTCTGTACGTGTGAAGTGCATTTTTCTGGCCATTTTATTCTCGAGGGTTGTATGAATCCTCAGCAGTTAAGAACTGGTCGTTGTTTAATTATTCCTTCACGTAGCAGTTTCACGGAAATCTTGCCAAAATGCAAATTGGGTGCTACTCTCCCGCCTAAATTTTTTGCTGAATTCGAATGGGAAAATAAAATCCAAACTCGTTAGCCTGATGGAATGGCACTTCTGAACCGACTCCTTCCTTTTCATCTTTCCCTCCTCCTCCGTGCTGTATCTTTCCAGAGCTACCGCAATCTGAGAATAAATATACCATGTGGTTTTTCTCTCCATATTTTTGTTAGACTACTACTTCTGTCTGAAATCTCCCCTCCTCTTTGCCCTTACCTGTCCACTACCTGTTTGTGTCAGCTGTCACTTTGTGAAAGCTTCCTTACCCCTTGGCCACCACCTGCTGACAGTCAGCTTCTACGGCAGGTAACACGCCTCTATATTAAAATGACTTGTTTATATTGAATGTGTCCCTTCCTCACCTTGCCATCTTCTTTCACTGTTGGCCTCAGTGAAGGCTAGTTCCAGGAAAGGAACCCATTAGAATTCTGAAGTCTGGTTGCATGTGCCCTGTGGACCTTCTCACAGAACCATGGTTTTTCGTGAATTTTGATTGTTGTTGCTCTTCGTTGCTGTTGAGTCAATTATGATTCATGGCGAACCCGTGTGTGTCAGAGTAGAACTACTCTGTAGGGTTTTCAAGGTTGTGATCTTTCAGAAGCAGATTGCCAAGGCCGTCTTTGGTGATGCCTCTGGGTAGGTTTGAACCACCAAACTTTTGTCTGGTAGTCGAGAACTTAACCATTTGCGCCACCCAGGGAGGGTTTGGCTGTTTTCTTGGTCTTCCTCGTGCCTCTGTTGGGGCGCACTGTCTTCTGTCTCCTGCTTTTGCTACTCTGCAGTATGCGTTTTGAAGTTTGCCTGTGGTTTCTCTACTTATTCCTCCCATTTCAGAAACTACTTGTCTCAGCCAGGATTCTTTGTCACAAGCAATGAAAACCAAGCGTGGACAATTAAAGCTGAAAAGGAATTACTGACAGGATACTGGGAAGCTCACAGAACTGCCAGGAAGGCTGCCGATGTAGGCCGGCAAGAAGGGCAGGAACAAGGGAGACCACACACTGACGGGGAGGATGATACCAGAAGCACGTCACAGAGCAAGTGCAGAGAGGGCACGCTGCCACCTGCTGCAGCTTGTGCCTCCATCAGCGCCCCTGCTGGCCTCCTGGTCACACGCATGTGTGCACACACCTGAAGCTGGGTGTTACTGTTTGGACTGCCAGGAACAGGTCCTCCTGTCCTCCTTGCATTGTGTTGCTAGCTAGTGAGTCAAAGACTAGGGCTCATGCGTCTGATCGGCCCATCCTGGGTCACTTGCCAATGCCCCAGTTGCCGGTGGGTTTGGGAAAACAAGTATCTGGCATTTCAGCCTCGATAGTGGTGGGTAGAGTCTGCCTTCCATAAGACTTGTATGGTGAGGAGTCACCCAAATAAAGGACGTGGGTTCATAGCCTGGGTGGCCAAACAGATTGCCAGATGTTCACCCCACTGCTGCTTTATACTTGGATGTGTTTTAGGAAGTTTTTAGTGGTGAGAGAGATAAGTCTTATTATCGTGTGATGATTTTCATAGTGGTTGGCATTTAGGAAGGTTTTCACATCAGTGTGTGCACTGCTGCGGTGTGTGGACTGCAGTGTTGCACTGCTGTGATGTGCGCACTGCTGTGGCGTGTGCACTAGCGTGTTGTGCACTGGTATGTGTGCACTGCTGTGGTGTGTATACTGCTGTGTGCATTGGTGTGTGTGCACTGGTACGTGTGCACTGCTGTGGTGTGTGCACTGCTGTGTGCAGTGGTGTGGTGTGCACTGGTATGTGTGCAACTGCTCTGTGCACTGCTGTGGTGTGTGCACTGCTGTGTGCACTGGTGTGGTGTGCACTGGTATGTGTGCAACTGCTCTGTGCACTGGTGTGGTGTGCGCACTGGTGTGGTGTATGCACTGCTGTGGTGCAGTCCCGCGTGGGGTGGAGAGGTTGTGTTCACAGCATACACACTCACACACAGCCCCACTTCCCAAAGGACTTCGTGAGCACAAGCTTGTCTGGTTCTGTGCAGGCTGATTTGGCATTTTGTGTTCTTGTTCGGTCTACGCGTGTTGCTTAATGTGGTAACATCTCTCTGGTTGACTGAAACCATATGTCATTCAAGTGGAACCTGTACTTTGGCACTGGCCTGACATTCACTCAGCTGTGGAGTGCAGCAATAGAAATTATGAAAACTGTGGCTGTTCATTAGACCAGTGGAATTTACAAGCATTTTGGTAGCTGTGCTCCACGACTCTTCTATTCTCTGCCATCTGAGAGTTCAGTGGGTTAAGCCTCTGCCCTTTCCCCCTCTGTGAATTGTGTATTTGCTTCACACTTGCAGACGAAGCCAGGTAGGTGAGCACGTGAAAAGATTGTAACAAGGGGAGATGTGCTTGGGGAGTGAACTGGCTTAAAACAAATAGTATTAGAGGTGTTGCAGTGGGTTCTTTTTTATATCACAGTTTTAACACTTCTGCAAACTCTTTCAGAATTTTATTTTAAGAATATTGAATAGTTTTTCTGTCAGAGGGACAGAAAAGTATCACATCAAGTCTTGACATGAGTTAATTAAGATGGCCACACATGATACATGCATGCACACACGTGTAGGAGGGGTGTGTGTGCGTGTAAAGCTAGTGTTCCTGAGTTTCAGAGTCATATCTCTGCATCTAGCAGGAAAAGTAAGAGCCAACGCTTTCATAATGGTGGCAGAAAAACAAAGCTAAAACCCCAACAACAAAAATCTCAAACCCTTTATGCAGCAGCAGATGGCAAACTGTAATCCGAGAAAAACCCTTCCAACGTTAGAAGATCGCAGAAGCCTGTTCAGTGGGGGCTGCAGGCTTCTGGCAGCAGAGCTGCTCCCCTGGCAGTGAATTTGAGCTGTGAGGTGGGGAGCCAGGTGGTCAGAGCATGTGGGTTAATGTCATGGAGAGGGCAGGAGAGGTGAGCAAGGGACGAGGCTGAGAGGAAGATGAGAAGGGTCTAGCATGGAAAGAGGTGTATTTTCTGGGGAGGGAGACTTCTTAGCAAGATCTGGCCCCGTCATTTGTGGGGATAGCCAAAAGGGATGAAGGATGTGATGAGAGCGAGGAGGGAGATGGTAGAAATGGAATAGTGGTCGTGGACAGGGAAGACAAACCCGGGAGAATGCCAGACGCTGTACGCATTTGTGGGTGGTAGCTTAGTTGGTGTAGTGTGTAAAGCGTCAGACATGACACTTGAGATAAAGACGTTTTATAATTATTTTAAAAAATTTTGTGTAAGGCTCGCATAAGAAAAAGACAAACAAACATCTAGCTCAATTGGCATGACACTACTTATAAAGATAATGCTCTACATTCTACCTTGGTGAGTAGTGTCTGGGGTCTTAAAAGCCTGTGAGC
>NW_004443938.1:13974551-14005887 GCF_000243295.1 Trichechus manatus latirostris | reverse complement strand
GGATGGTAGTTACTAAGCTTTTATTATTTTAGAAAATACTTGTTAAATTTTGTGTAGAAGAAAAACAACTCGCAAAAATTTTCAGTTGGAAGTGGTTTGCATAGTTATTTTCTCATGTTTTCTAATGTAGAGAAAAAGGCTAAAGAGTTTAGAAGTGGGTATTGCTCTTGTAACTCGATAGGTGGAAACGGGATGTTAGAAAGCGGTAGCCCTGGTGTCTGCATGTGACTGTGTTGCCCTTGGCCTGTAGGACTCACCAGAGATCTGCTGGGTGAAGTGGCCCAGGTCAGCCCTCCTTACCCCCTGGGGGCTGTGTGGCCGGATACAGCCTCTCCCACCTCAGAAGGCGGATTTCTATTCATCAGAGCTGACTCGGGAAGCTACAGTTTAGTACCATGGGAACTCTCAAGTGGCTTATCTGGGCCCAGATTGAGGTCTGGTTTATGGTATTTGAAATTTTATTGGATAATTTTTAGTAGTTTTATTTTTCAAAGTTTTGAAAAACAGTCTTGGTGCTTATGTTTTATTTCTATGTATAGGTAGTCCCCGACTTAGGATGTATACGAGTTATGACGAACCACACTTAACAGCCGTCTGTTTTTTTTTTTTTTTTGGTACACCTTATTGTTGGTAGTATCTACTACATACAGTGTTGCAGCGCATAATTTTCTGATGTTAACATTCTCAGATATTCACTTGCAAATATTCAAAGAACAGATTTATAAAGATACTGATAATAAAAGGCAATAATAATGAAAACTAAAAAAAAAAAAGGTGTTTGACTTACATCAGAACTGACCTACGACAGAGTCATTGGAACAGAATCCTGTTGTAAGTCAGGGATTACCTGTGTGTGTGTGTGTGTGTGTGTGTGTGTGTGTGTAGTGTCTCATGTAATATAAACCAAAATCAAACAAATTGCTGTTGAGTCCGTTCCTATTTATGGCAACCTCATGTATTTCAAAGTAGAGTGGTGCTCCATAGGGTTTTTAATGGCTGTGATCTTTCAGAAGTAGATTGCCAGGGCTTTCTTCTGAGGTGCCTCTGGGTGGATTTGAACCGCTAACCTTTCAGTTAGTAGCCATGCTCTTGACCATTTGTACCGCCCATGGACTCCTACGTGTAGTATATTCAGGTTCTGTCTCTTACTGTCCGCCAGCATGGTGCACTGTGTTTGGTTCTGCATGATTCACTTTGCAGGGAGTCAGAGACTGCATGGGTTCCTGTACCACAATTCTTGCCTACTTTCAACACCCATTATTGGAATTTTAGTCTAAGTGATACGCAGAATTCGTATGCCCAACGTTTGTTTATGTTCACGGAGGGGGAACAATTTTATCAATAATTCCAAATAGTAGGCATTCCTTAAAAATTACCACATGGTTTTGGAATGCAGTATTTGACTTCAGAAGGCAGTATGTTTACCTCCCTATTGTTAGTAGCCAGTAAGTCGATTCTGACTCATGGGTGACACAGATGGTTAAGCGCTCAACTACTGGATGAAACGTCCGTGGTTCCACCCACCCAGAGGCACCCCAGAAGACAGCCTTGGCGATCTGCTCCTGAAAAGTCACAGCCTTGAACACCCTGTGGAGCAGTTCTACTCTGCACACATGGAGTCTCCATGAGTTACCTCCCCACCCACGACTTACTCGGGTTCATGTGAAAAAGATGTGCTCTTGGCCAGTAATGTGAGGGGGCATCTGAAGGTGTGTTTGGTAATGGGGAAAGCCCTAATGCGGTCAAGGTTTTTCCACAGACAGTCCACAGCTGACAATTGAGAATTAACTATAACTTATTAACTTGGGTAGTAACTCATGTTTGTGTTTTAAAATAATATGTACTAATTTATTACAGAGTCAACCATTTACACAGCCAATATTTTTCTTTTTCAAGCATCTGTTGTAGGCAGAGCATGGCCCCTGGGACTGTATGAGAGTTATTCTCCATCACTACCTTGTTCCCTTAATGTGCTCCTTTCCTCTCCAGCTGGTTTGCCATTACCCCAAAACCCACTGCCTCAAGTCAATTCCGACTCACAGCGACCCTATAGGACAGGGTTTCCAAGGAGCCATGGTGGATCAAACTGCTGACCTTTTGGTTAGCAGCTGAACGCTTAACCACTGTGCCACTAGGGCTCTGGTTTGCCATCACTCAACCACAATTCTTCTTTATCTTTTCTCTGCTAGTAGAAAGTCCAGTGTCTGGGTCCGGTACTGCTCATCCTGGCAGCATTTCCCAGTGTTCTAGGAGGCATTCCCCCAACTCTTCACGCAGAATTTGCAGGTTCCCTTCTCTGCTGTGCTTCTCTGTCCCTTGTCAAAATCCCCGCTAGTTACTTGGAGTTGTAAATGTGCATTTGTTCTCTCTCTTGCTTGTAAGCTGCAGAAGTGCAGGGACTTGGTCTTATTCACATTTGTATCTTCTTAGGGCCTAGCATGATTCTGTTGACAATAACTATTGCTCAGTGAATACATGTGATCTAATGGCAAATAGATGTTTGAAATGCATTTGGGAAAACAAAGCCTAGCTGTAGATCCCAAGTATAAATACTGTGATCTGATTGAATCAGGGACCCGCCTGAGCACTGTTTCAGTCACTAAAGGCCCCATAATCTTAGACAAATAATGTTTTCTGTGAAATGGCACTCATTCTCTCCCCTTTTGTAGAATTATCATGGGGTTTAGATCATCTGTGTGAAAGTAGTTTAGAAAGTTTAAAATCACTGTACAAGTACAGAGCGTTGTTATTGTCATGAATATTGTTTTTTTGGAGGGGAGCAGTTATCAGTGAAAATATTTTAATATGAGGTCTGTCTAGTAGTTATTGTAATCCATCTTTTTGTAGAAGAGTCAGAGGTGATTGGCCTTATACTGCTTTTTGGGGTGCAGGGAATTTAATTTTGAGGCCTCAGGGTGGAGAGCAAAGTAAGGCAGTGATGAAATAGGTGTCCCATGCTTTCAGCCTCTTACCAGTGGCTCTCCAGCTGCCACATTCTTTCTCATGAGCATTTAATTTCCCAGTTATATGTTAGCTGTCTTTAATCTTCTCAGTAGCATTATTGAGAATTTCAGGTAGTAGCTGGTATAATTTTTTTCCAAGTATTTCTCCCAGAGTGATTATTTGCCTGAGTGCTCCTATAAACCTGGCAAAGAACTCATTGCTAGGGAGACTCGGAATTACCCCTGGGAGTTGGTGACCAGGATTCTCACAGAATGGGGTCCTCTGAACACCCTCCCCCCACCCCCGGGAAAAATAGGATGCCTTTTCCCTTTAATGTTTTCCTTTTTTTCCCTTCCTTTGGGGCCGTGTGGAAAATAAAAAGCTGTCTCAGCCCATCCTTTTCACCCTTTTTATTATTTTACTTTGGATTTCACTTCCACTCCTTTGCCTGGCTTCATCTCCTCTGGCGCTGAGATCCCCTCTGGCTCCTTTTTCCCTGCTGGAGGGCTGACGCATACCCTCTCTGCCCCCACACGCCCTCCCTGCCCCGGCTTCTTGCTCAGCAGAGCCTGACCTTCCTCTTCCGGATTCTCAGCTCACAGCCGCTACCTGCCCCCACTCCAGTTCACCCTTCCTCTTCGTCTTTCTGGCTCTTGATTCCTTGCGGTAGTTGCTGTCACCTGTCTGACGGGTTATGGTGGGTCTGTGAGTGCTTGAAGTTTGCCTTCCCTCAGTTTGCTGGGCCTGTTTCCTGTAGGACCTCCAGCTGCTGTTGCTCAAACCGGCAGGGGGTTCTTCTTCTCTGGGGACGGCCTTCGCTTCAGCAGCAGCTATAGGTCAGAAGAGAGGAATTTCCGGAACCAGAATCCATGGACCCTGGTTTATTCTGACACGGTATCACTTGGAGCAGTTCTCTCTGAGATTTTCTGAAAGAATCACACTCCGATGCAGCATTTTTTAAAACGCTGCTTGTGACCTATTAGTGGGATTGTGAAAACAGTGCATTAGGCTGCAACCAGAAATTAAAAAAAAAAAAAAAAGGAAGGAGTTTAATAATAGAAAATATGAATGCATCACATGTAGTAAGGGTATGTAGATATAATAACTCACAGGTGTGCTCAAGGGTGTGTTAGAAAGTATATATCTTCTTTTGAGTTGGAGTCAAAAAGTTTCAAAGCCTCTGTTCTAGTTAACCTTCAGTATTTTAATTGTTTAAACCACATCTAATAGAATGATTGTCATACATCTTAGATGACTGTTCTAGAATGGTTTTTAAAACAATTTATTTTTTGTTGTTGTTAGCCAAACATACACCAATTCAACCGTTTCTACATGTACAATTCAGTGACATTGATTACATTCTTCGAGTTGTACAACCATTTTCACCCTCTTTTTCCGAATTGTTCCTGCCCCATTAGCATAAACTCCCTGCTCCCTAAATTTCCTATCTAATCTTTCAAGTTGCTGTTGTCAATTTGATCCCATATAGATAGTTCTTAAAAGAGCACAACGCTCAAGGCAGACATTCTTTACTAGTTAAGTAAAATTATTGTTTGGTTTTAAGAAGACTTCAGGGGATAACCTTCAGTATTTTTAAGTTTCTTTGATACACCTGCCTTTTCCTTCTAGTGGTAATATAAGAAATTGTTTTCTTAGAATTAAGATAAAGTCAAATTACAATATGGCTTATTTTCAGGATAACCTGATGGAACATTGAAACTACAGTTAAATGATTTACCAGTTGCAGGACAGGTTTCCTATTTTCCACATTAGGACTTTGCCACCTAAACAGCACTGCTTCCCAGCCAAGCTCCAGAAGGAGCCTGTAGCATGGCAGCCACCTGGAGGTTGATGCGGGAGGAAGGCATCTGGGGTCTTTCTGGCCCTGGTGAGCTCGAGCTGGGAGCCCCATCTGCAGGGATGGAGCACCCAGATCCTAGCAGTTGGTGTGCCCTGGACTGGATACGAGCACCATGGGTGGGGTGACCGCAGTGTGCTAACGGGATGGTGGGGCAGTTGTTTATAGTTTTCATTAGGCCACCACCAGTATAGGGCGTGGAGCACATTAGAAAGAGGTTCTGAATTTTAACAACCACCAAATGGCCAGATACAAGTGTTGCTAATTCTTTTTCTAGCAGGAGCCACTGGATGGTGAAACGATTAAGCATTCAACTACTAGCCAAAAGCTTGGTGGTTCGAACCTATCCTGAAGCACCCCAGAAGACAGGCCTGGCAGTCTGCTTCCGGAAGGTCACAGCCTTGAAAACCTTATGGAGCAATTCTACTCTACACACTTGAGGTCGCCTGGAGTCGAAATTGACTCAGCGGCAACTAGCAACTACAAAGAAATAGCTGTAGGTTTGAAGTGATTGTGATTATTGAATGTAGCATCTCTGGTTAGAAAACGTTACCATTCTTGCATTCATTATACCTTATCTTGAGCCCAGAGAAACCCTTCCTGACCTCAGTGTTGTTTTAACCCTGTCACTGCTCTGATAGACTTTCTTTGTTCTTGAAAGAAACATCTTGGAAAGAAAAGTAAAGAAGTGAAATGAATAGTTGGAAATTAGGCTTCCCCCAACCCAAATAACACTTACAGTGTATCTGTTAAATTTAAAGGGTTTATTAAAGTGAAAAATTTTGTGGGGTGCTGTTTGAAACCTGGCCTTTTCCTTCTAATGGCAATAAGAAATTGTTTTCTTATAGTTAAGATAAAGTAGAATTAGAATGTAGTCGAGTTTCAGGACTAACAAAAAGTTTAGCCCATTTATCGTTATTTGTCATGGGATTGGAGGCTGTATCTTTGGACAGTTATTTTATATCCTTTAACATACTAGCAAACCAGTCACATGGATTTTGTATTTCACTAAAATCTATTGGCTTACCTGCTAATATACTTAGAATGTATCTGAGATTGCATCCACAGTGCAGTATAGATTTGAGGGGAGTAATTATGATTATATGATTATTTATTGATTTTCAAAATGCCTTGTTTAGAATGCCTAATTTTAATGATTTGTTAATGTAAACAGAGGAGAGAGTAGAAAGAAGTGAAACATTTAATTTATTGAAAATTCTACATTAAGTAAATCTTCCTCCCCATCCTTAGTTTCTGTTAATGATTTTAAAATGTCAACATCCTATATTTTTTCCTGACCAATCTTTTGGGAGTGTTTGGAACATGTTATTCCACCTGATGAAATAAGAAAAAAATTGTGATCCTCTTTCTCAAAGGAAATAATTACATTCTCTTTTTATATGCACATTTAATTTGAAATATATTTCAACGACTTTGATATTTTATCCAAAGTATTTCATACGGCCTCAATCTCAAAATGGAACAACTCCTGTTTAAACTATTACCACATAACCCAAGTTCACCATATAAATTAACTTTACGTGCTAAATCCACTCAAAATGAAGAGTCCCCCCACCCACACTTTGCCTTGAGTGTGTGCTGTGTGTGTCGGTAGAAATTTTATTCGTGATACCTTCTGAATTAATTTAAACCACACATTTTTAAAATATCAGTTTTTGAGACTTAAACATATTTGTGTGCATTTTTCATTAGTAGCCTTGGTCCTTTTTACTCACCTGTCTCCAGGGGTGGATTACCCAATAAGCTGGGGCATACTGTGTTCTCTGGTTAATCAGCCCCTGCCTGTCTCCCGCTTCCAGCCCTGCCCGCCCCCCTTTGTTCTCTAGAGCCCAGCGCCACCATCTAGACCCCAGGCCTTGCCATCTAGTTGACTCCGGCACAGGCGACCCCATGCCTGTCAATGTAGAACTACACTTAACAGGGTTTTCAATGGCTGATTTTTTGCAAGTAGATCACCAGGCCTTTCTTTTGAGACTCCTCTGGGTGGACTTGAACTTCCAGCCTTTCGGTTAGCATCCGAGCACGTTAACCATTTGCACCACCCAGGGACACCAGAGCTGAGCAACCCACAAAACCAAACCCGTTGCCATCAATTCTGACTCATAGCGACCCGACTGGACAGGCTAGAACTGCCCCATCGACTTTCCCAGGCTTTAATCTTAACGAAGCAGACTGCCACATCTCTCATGGGACAGCTTGTGGGTTGGAACCACTGACCTTTTGGTTAGCCGCTGAGCACTTAACCACTGTGCCACCAGGGCTCCAGAACCGAGCAAGGTCTCTAAATGTCCTTACCTCTTCCTGCCCTAGCCGAAATGCCCGCTTACCTTCTCCTCTCCATGCTTCCCCTGACCTCTGATTCCCGAGTCGTCCGTCTAATGGCAGGGTCTCCTGGGGGGTGGTGTGAGCCAGTTACTCAAGTTTCATCTGTGACTCTGGCAGGGTGGAAGCGTGCAGGTTTCCTCACCCTGGACCCTAGTTTATTGATCTTAATGAGAGGGCTGTGCAGGTGCTCTCTGAAGTCTCTACCAGTTCTGGTATCAATGATGGAATAGTTCACAGTAAGGTGTAATTAGGCTTAGCCCTTTGAGGATTCGGGAAAGGATGTGTCTTTCCAGTTTAAAACAGTCACTTACTGATCCAAATGATAGGAGGACTGTGTATGTTGAGTGTTTTTTGAGCACTCCCTCAACACATATGTATACATACCCCTTAAACTATGATCCGGAGAATAAAATGCCAGGAATTGGTTTTTCAACCACAGATGTGAATATACATTTCCTCTGGCCTCACCTTTGCATGTGGGATTCGGGGGAGGAATCACAGCTTAGTGCAGTAGGGTGGGTTTGTAGTAGAAAAGTCTATTACAAAAAGACTCCCTTTATTTATAAAATCACAACTCATTGTTTTTTATGAGTACATCCTGAAAGTCAGTAATCCCTGGGGGGCACAAATGGGTAAGCGCCTGACTACTAGTCAAAAGATTGGCGGTTGGAACCCACCTGGAGGCACCTTGGAAGACAAGCCTGGCTATCTGCTTTCCAAAGGTCACAGCCTTGAGAACCCTATGGAGCAGTTCTCCTCTGCACACATCGGGTGGCTGTGAGTTGGAGTTGGCTCAGCGGCAGCTAACAACGAGAGCAGTCACGCTCAGTCCCCAGGGAGTACAGACGCTGCCTCAGCGGCCTTCCTTCTCTCCGAGCCTCTGTAATTGCCTCCGCTCTGGAGGAGGCCTCCCCACCTCCAGGGACGAGGTAGGATGCCAGTACAGGTCCCCTTACTAGTTTTTTCCCTGGAAACTGTCTAGATTCTGCATTCTGCTGACTTCTCAGCGTCTCGGAGGAGGAGAGGAAGAGCCGGGTTTGGGTCTAGGCTGTGGTCTGTGGACACGGCCAGCATGACGATTGCTGCTGTTTTTGTCCATTTGTACGTGCTTCACCATGTCCGTCATTTAAATGTACAGGTGGATGGATGAATGAGTACTGTCCGTTGTTTTAAAAAAATCATAAGGAACACTTACACTGTGCATTATTAAAGGATCACAATTTAAAACATTGTATTTTTTGAAATTTCCATTTTTCGAGATGCTTGGTGATTTTGTACTCACACTCTCATCAGCTCAGTTACCAAAATAATTTTTGTTTGTTTATTTATTTTTTTTGGATGAGGGAGAGAAAAGGCATAAGCAGCTACCGCCTCACCTTCAAACTGGGTAGCAATAGCTTTGTTTCCCCTTTGAATCTTTCATTAAAAAAAAAAAGAAACAATTCCAAAGGCTGTATTAAATGCACACAAACACAAGTAACTCACATAGATACGTGGAATCAAATCTCCAAGGTGGAAGGGCCTTCAGGAACGTCTCCCCCTCTCCTGTCCCTCCTACCCCCCCAGCTCCCCTCCACAGAAGATACCACCAGTTGCTCTTCTGTCCATTAACTGTTTTACAGTTCTAGCCTTATTCTGGTAAATCCCTGTTTCTCTGTTTCCCCCACTGTGTAGTCCTCTGAAACCGAACAGCCTTTTCCATCTCGCATTCACTGCACATCTTCCCGTCACGTGGCCACAAAGTTGACATTGCAGCCTCAGCAAAGGTTATCTCTTTAAAATTCTCTGAAATTCCCCTTTGGCACATCCATTTTGGCAGCTGGGTTTATATAGGAAAGTGGTAAAGCTCTTCCCTCCTCTTTTTGTGCTTTATAAAAATAGAAATCTCTGGCCAGCAGGTCAGGGAGGCAAAGAGCTCCTTCTAAAATGTCTGTCGGTTCTCCTTCCTGACTGTTTGCCCTCTACAGTGTTCTCAATGGCGTCCTCACCCGGTGCTGTGCACCAAGTGGGTGCTTTTTAAAATGTGAACACACTGTAGCCCCACGCTTATTTTAAAGTCTTATTAGAAAACTCTGCTGTCATAACATGTGTATGAAGTTCTGCTGTACTGCTTTGGCTTTTGATTTTGTAATCTTTGTGTGTGTGTGTGTGTGTGTGTGTATGTCTTTTTAATTGAAACAACTCAGCAGTTATATCCACTGATTCAAAATTACCTATTGTAGTTCGGGCAATAATGTAGCAAGAAAGGTGAAAGATCCAAATGGCTTTTCAGTGAGATGCACTTATTACTAAGTAAATGTCATCACATACGTGTTTCTTGGGAGAGCATTTTCTTGGATGAAGACGACTCAGTCCCCGCGAGGCAGCACAGACCTTTTTTTATTTCAAGTAGCTTTTTCTAGGAAAATATTGCTTCTGTTAGCAGAAATGACCTAACTACTTATTAGCCACCGCTTGCCTTCTGAGCCCTGTGTTTTTTTCTGTCCATACCGTGACCTCCACGGCCGGGGGTCTTTATGCACATCATGTTGATGCAGTTCCATCCTTGTGAGTCTCCCGTTTAAAAACAACTGCATATCCTTGGTATGGAAAATGCTTATTTTTGATTTTGTTTTTAAATGTAAATGTTGCTTCCGTATCAGAGATGAGCATGGTACCTTCAACTATCAAAATTTTTTCCTGCTTAAACTATTATAAAAATAAGACATTTTGAAAGCTTGTAGGTGAGATTTTCTCCCCTGAGATGGTTTATAAAAAGATTGTAGACCACTTGGTTTTTGATGCTGGTTCTCTTGTCTTCAAGAATAAACCAAAACTAAACCCATTGCCATGGAGTCGATTCCGACTCATAGCGACCTTATAGGACAGGGTAGAGCTGCCCCACAGGGAAGCAGACTACCACATCTTTTTCCTGCAGAGCATCTGATGGGTTCAACCGTCCACCTTTTGGTTAGCAGCCTAATGCTTAACCACTGTGCCACCAGGGCACCTTTCTTCAAGAGTAACAACCAAAAAAACCCAAACCCATTGTTGTCAAGTAGAATCTGACTCATAGCAACCCTGTAGGACAGAGGGTTTCCATAGGAATGGCTGGTGGATTCGAACTGCCTACCTTCTGGTTAGCAGCCTAAGCTCTTAACCATTGTGCCACCAGGGCTCCTCTTCAAGAATAGGCAGTATGGGTTAATCTTTTGCTCTTGGGCACACCCCAGCCTACCGTCTGCCATACCAAATTTGTATACGTTGGAAATATGCTATCTTTTTTAGCTGAACATTTTAGAATCAGATTTATCATCCTGTGCATTACACACATTTCTCTCTGAAGCTGTGAATTTTTTCCTGTTACACTTCTGTTTGGTCAAAAAGAGCACTGTAGACTATAGATCTCTGGTATCGGATGCCCTCAGTGGAACCCAGGGAAGAAAGTAAAGTGCGTAATGAGGGCACTTGAGCATAAAACTACAATTATACACTTGTGTGTTAATTTTGTGTGTACAGTAAGACTGGTTGTAAATGAGAGGAAGCATTTTACTGCCAGCGAATGCCTTTGTTTTATGAATACTTAAACAAAATCTCCTTTAACTGGCTGACTTGGAAAGAAAGGTGAAAGAAAACATCTATAGATAGGTGGTAGAGAAGAATACAAAAAGTAACTAGGAAAATAATCTTACTGTTGTGTACAGCCTTGCTTGATGTGCTTTCACACAGTGGAGTGAATGCTGTATAGATAAGCCAATGAAAATAATCAAAGGCAGAGTGGTGTATAAATAAAAGTTGGTAAGGAATCTTTGATCTGGTAGAATGAGGGCTGGTGTGATTGGCTTGCATTGGTTGACCGTACATTCATTAGCCCATACATTCATTAATCAAATTCTACATACCACAGTTAGGAGACATTCCTTGAAGCTTGAAGGAGTTAATTTTATGACAGTTAAAGAATGTACCAATTACAAAATGGATAACAATGTTGTAGAGCTTGTTAGCCTCAAGAGGTAGCTTGGGCTGGAAATATAAATTAAGAAGGGTATAAATAAATTCATGGATAATAGATTCATAATGCTTTTTAAGAGGAAATAAAGGCTGTTCAGGACATATCCATGACTTTTAGAAATGGAGGTCACAAGAGGCACTACCATTTAGCTCTTCCTGCCATATGGAATATAGAATATTCACTCTGAAGAACATTGGTCTGACCTAGTATTCTCTTAAGCTTTGATTTGCTAAATATAGAACAGTTGCATTTACTGTGAACTTGAATAAGCAGTAAAATTTTGTAGGCAATTACTAATCGCAGAGAAATCCAAGAGGGTAGTTATATATATTGTTTCACTCTGTTATGTCTTTATTGTGTGTACCTGTTAAAGAAGTTTTAGAAAACAAATTTGTCATGAAAAAGACGTATTACTGATGACATGTGAGAACTTTTCAACATTGTTTCACAAATCAAAAATAGTAAATTTATTCTCCAATATAAATTTAAAAAAAATTTTTTTTAAGCTTAGCGGAGAGGGTTAAATTAGCCCAGGTATGTCTGCTAGTGTTCAGTTTATCAGGAAACAGCAGTGAGTCGTTGCTTAGGGGGAACTGAGTTTCTGTTAAGGGCAGTGGAATAATTTGGAAACAGATCCTGGTGTTGGTTGCACATGATGCTCATAACCAATGTCACTGAATTGTGTAGGTGAAAAATGTTGAATTGGCAAATGTTTTGTTGTATATATGTTTACCACAATAAGTCAATTAAAAGGAAAAAAGAAAGAAATGGCAAAAGAAGTGGCCCAAAAGTTATGTTCTGCGTGCTTGCTTCGGCAGCACATATAATAAAATTGGAACGATACAGAGAAGATTAGCATGGCCCCTGCGCAAAGATGACATGCAAATTCGTGAAGCGTTCCATATTTTTGGTTGAGAAGTTAGAGGGTTGACATGTTGTGGGGTTGTTAACCAGTGTCATAAAACAGTATGTGTACTACTGTTTCATGAGAAACTATGTGTTCTGTAAGCCTTCACCTGAAGTACAATTAAAAAAAAAGGTTATGTTATGAACGAGGACATGGAAAAAAATGGAAGTAGCCTCCACAGCAACATGGTCTCCATGTATCTGGCTTGTTTGTGTAGCTCCGCGTCTAGCCTGTTCTTGAGTTTCTAACGCTGTTTGTTCTAGAATCCACCAGCAGTTCTACTCTGTCCTGTAGGGTTGCCATGAGTTGGAATCGACTCAACAGTAGTGGTTTTTGTTTGTTTGTTTGTTTGTTTTTTTGTTCTTGGTCCTGGAATGCTTTGCCAAGTCCTTCAACCTGGGTTGTTTTTTGCTGTTACTGCTGAAGGGAAGCTGGATAGACTGTGAAGGAACTTAGCTTCAGTGTACAATACTTACAATAAGCGCTCAATGTACGTTTGTTGACTGCTTCTCAACATGAAGGAATAATTTCAGGAAATTGTGGAGTATTTTGTTCCTTGGACAAGCCTAAGGACAAGATTTATTTTTCTTTTTAAAATAAGAAAATGGGGAGGAAAAAAAGTCCTAAATGGTTTGGAGGTCTCAATTGGGAACTTAGCTTAAAGGGATGATACGGAGTGGTTGTAGGACCTTGACCTCATAGACTTTATTTATTACCTCCTAGCATATTATTTTTGACTGGACATGTTGACATAATAAAATTTCCTCACACAGTTAGTTCAACCAAGCATTGGCTTAGCATCTGAATTCCTTGCTGTGGGGAGTTTTCAGTCTGTCTCTTACACATGAAAAATAAGTGTTTGATCTTGCTGTGAAATTGGAAGCCGTCAAATTTGCCACAGTAACTACTAAAATGTAGCTGTTGTGATCTTAGAATTTTTCCTATCCTTTTTGCCTTCCCATTTTGTGGAATTTACCTGGAGAGGCTCAGATCTAGGATGAAAAACAACCCCCCCCCCAAAAAAAAAAATTAGGGAGCTTTCTGCTTGTGATTAAAGGTAAATTGTCATAATACACTTTCTGACTCTTAAAAAACAGAAAGAAATAATCCAAAATCGATTGTATTGGGTTCTAGCTTCATGAAAAGCACTGAGTTGTTTTAAAGAATGCTAACATTTTGGTATACTTCTAGGTTATTAATTTTTTATACACATACAAATTTTTGTATTAGCAATAGCATAATACTATATATATTGTTTTATAACCTACTTCCCCTTGCTCCCCGACTTCAGTGATAAGTGGGTAGAACTTCTTGCTATTAAATATGTATTATCTATAACGAGAATCAATTTTAATGGCTGTATAGTATTTTATTGAATCTCCCTTTTTACCAATCCACTATTGATGGATATGTAGAATTTTAGACTGTTTCCATATTTTTCAGTGGGGGTACTATCATCGGGCTGCAGTGAACACCTTGCTACACATATCTGGGCATACTTACTTGATATTTTCTCTTAAAATAAGTTCCCAAAAGTAGAATTCTGGGTTAAAGGAATGTTGTTTTTATACATATTGTGACTTGCCTTTTAAAAAGTTCTTTAATTTACACACTCACCATGATTATTTCAATATGCCCAACTGTTCTGTAATATTTTGGGTTATGTAAAATGATGACTCTAGTTTACAAAGCATGACATTCTTCTCCAAGGACTGCTCCTTCCTGATAACATATCTAAAGTATGTAAGACAAAGTCTTGCCATCCTCCCTTCTAAGGAGCATTCTGGCTGTACATCTTCCAAAATGGATTTGTTTGTTCTTCTGGCAGTCCATGGTATATTCATTATTCTTCGTCAGCACCACAATTCAAAGGCTTCATTGCCCAACTTTCACATGCATATGAGGTGACTGAAAACACCATGCTTTGGGTCAGGCGCACCTTAGTCCTTAAAGTGACATCTTTGCTTTTTAACACTTGAAAGAGGACTTTTGCATTAGATTTGCCCATTGCAATATGTTGTTTGATTTCTTGACTGCTGCTTCTGTGGGCATTGATGGTAGATTCAAGTAAAATGAAATCATTGAGAACTTCAGTCTTTTCTCCGTTTATCATGATGTTGCTTATTGGTCTAGTTGTGAGGATTTTTTTATTCTTTATGTTGAGGTGTAATCCATACTGAAGGCTGTGGTCTTTGATCTTCATCAGTAGGTGCTTCAAGTCCTCTTTGTTTTCAGCAAGCAAGGTTGTGTCATCTGCGTATTGCAGGTTATTAATGAATCTTCCTCCAATCCTGATGTCTGTTCTTCTTCATATAGTCCGGCTTCTCAGATTATTTGCTCAGCATACAGATTGAATAAGTATGGTTAAAGGATAAAACTCTGACACACACCTTTCCTGATTTTAAACTACACAGTATCCCTTGTTCTGTTTAAACGACTGCTTCTTGGTCTGTGTACAGGTTCCACATGAGCACAATTAAGTGTTCTGGAATTCCCATTCTTCGCAACGTTATTCATAATTTGTTATGATCCACACAGCTGACTTCCTTTACATAGTCAATAAAACATAGGTAAACATCTTTGTGATATTCTCTACTTTCAGCCAAGATCTGTCTGACATCAGCAGTGATATCCCTTGTTCCACGTTCTCTTCTGAATCCGGCTTGAACTTCTGGCAGTTCCCTGTTGATGTACTGCTGCAACCGTTTTTGAATTATCTTTAGCTGAATTTCACTTGCATGTGATATTAATGATAGTGTTCAGTAATTTCCACTTTCTATTGAATACTTCCAACAACAAGAAAAAGTTTAGATTCTTCCTTCTGTATTAAGTGTGTATATATTTTCTGCCAGTATTTTTTAAAGGTATAATTTGCATACAGTAAAATGCCCAGATCTTATACAGTTTGATGAGCTTTGTCAAATATGTACATCCATGTAACCACCACCCTGATTCACATGTAGATGCCCATCAGCCCCAGGAAGTTCCCCATGCCCCTTCCAGCCAGTCACCACCCCCATGACCATGGTTCTAATTTCTGTCACTGTAAATTAGTTTTGTCTGTTCTTGAACTTCAAATAAACAGAGTCATACAGTATGTTGAATGTGTATACATTTAATATAGTTCTTGAGGGACGTGTAGATAGACACCAAAGAAAACTACTTCTTAGAACAAAAAGGGCCTGAAGCTGATGTGAAAATTATATAGAGTAAGAGCAATAGGTCTTTAATCTGGAAAGTTGAAGATAATCGAGAAAAGTGCTCATTCCACAGTATATCACAAAATTATCCTGCTAGAAATTTAAAACTGGGGAATTTTTTTCCCCCACATTAAGAATACCTGTGGTAAGTTTATGAGGGCAGTGGTGGTTAAGTAGCAGAATTCTCCCTTCCGTGTGGGAGACCCAGGTTTGATTTCCGGCCAACGTGTCTCATGCACAGCCACCACCAGTCTGTCTGTGGAGGCTTGCTTGTTGCTATGGTGCTAAACAGGTTTCACTGGAGCTCCCAGGCTAAGATGGGCTAGGAAGAAAGACCCGGTGATATTCGGAAAATCAGCCCAGTGAAAACCCTGTGGACCATGACAACGGTCTGATTGATAACTGATCATGGGGATGGCGCAGGATTGGGCAGTGTTTCCTTCTGTTGTGCATGGGACTGTTATGAGTTGGGGCAGCTAGCAGCAACATAAGTTTAGGAAAATGCAGAGTGTTCTTTTGTTCATAAATTGGTTCTCTCCAGATGAAGGGACAAACTGATATTGTATACAGATTCGGGTAATACATGGGTGACAGACGCACATTAGACACCGGGATGTGTTTTAGTATCGTAACTTCAAAGCTCTCATCAAGGACGGTTATAATATCTGTGTCAAGTGTATTTCTGAGCTTTTGCAGAAATGGAACATTGGACTGGACCATTGTGTAGCTCAGGGTGGAAGCTCTTAGATTTAAATTGTCAGTAGATTGTGATGTATAGCATATGATTTATGTACTTATTCCAAGAGTTCCAGTCAACAGCTATTCATTGAGCTCTTGCTATTGTTCAGGCACTCTGAGTACAGTGATGATGAACTCAACCGACAGGGCCCTGTCCTCCATGGGATTTAATTCCAGTGAGTGTGGTGGTGTGTTAGTGGGCAGGTAAATTTGAGAAATCCCGGATTTAATGGTAGACAGATGTCTTAACTTTTTAAGGATTTCACAAATGCTTTGATAAGCTGATATGCTAATATAAAAAAACAACCAAATCCATTGCTGTCCAGTTGTTTCCGACTCGTAGCAACCCTATCGGACAGAGTCAAACTGCCCCATAGGGTTTCCAAGGAGAGCAACTGGTGGATTCAAACAGCCAACCTCTTGGCAGCCAAGCTCTTAACCACTGTGGCACCAGGGCTCCAATATGCTAATATAGTGTGTTCTTTTTCTCAAACGTGGGAGCTCATTTATGTGAGAAATTTTGCAGGTTAGTGTCCAGTGTAGGAGTCGCAGGGAGGTACTGGCATAAAGTTGTTCCTGTCACATATTTACCAGTCTGCCCGACACGCCTGTCCCTTGGGAAGAAAGCCATAATGAGTATTCTGCCTCTTCCTATTCTAGGTGAAAGATCTGGAAAAGTTTAGGCCACCTGGCACAGGAGGCTGGGATTGGTTCTCAGAAGCCCGAGCCCTATGGGCCCCTTTAATTAAGTCCACAAAGGTGCTTTTCTCTCAGGTGGCTTCGACTTGCTTTGGGTGTGTCCTTGAGCTCCTCCCCTGCCCTCTTCCTTTTTGGGGGGTGCCGTGGAGGTAAGATCTTTAGTTTAGAATTTTCAGTTATGAAATAATTTAGACATACAGAAAAGTACAGAATATAACAGACAGTGTAACTACACCAAGAGTGTAGGTGTTAATGTTTTGTCACATTTGCTTCATATTTCTTTTCCCTTCCCCTCTCCCCCGAGAATCATGTATATCCCTGTAATTTGTGTTTTTGTGCTTTTACTATATTATTGTTGTTAGGTGCCATCAAGTCCATTCTGATTTGTAGCGACCCCATGTACAACAGAATGAAACACTGCCCAGTCCTGAGCCATTCTCACGATTGTTGCTATGCTTGAGTCCATTGTTGCAGCCACTGTGTCAGTCCATCTTGTTGAGGATCTTCCTCTTTTTCAATGACCTTCTATTTTCCCAGACATGATGTCCTTCTCCAGAGACTGATCCCTCCTAATAACATGTCCAAATTATGTGAGACGAAGTGTCATCATCCTCGCTTCTAAGGAGCATTCTGGCTGTACTTCTTCTAAGACAGATTTTTTTTACCATACGTGTATTCAAAACCGATATATACTACTGTTTTGTATATTAGAAGTTCATATAAATGATATCACGCTGCACTAGCCTTTTGTTGTTTTCCTTTTTAACTTACCGTTATGTTTTTTAGATTTCACCCATTTTGATATGAGGATCTTACACCTTCCTTTTTACTACTGTGACTAAAGTGTGTTTATCCATTACCTGCGGTGCTAGCGCTTCCCCGTGCCCTCTTTCTGGCTGTTGTAAGCAGTATTGCTGTGAATTTCCTTCCTGGTGCACATGTCAGTGTCCCATGGGTATATACTCACAAGTGGAATTGCTGGGTCAGTGGGTCAGTGCATCTTTAAACATAATGGGAAACTATTCTCTAAAACCTCTTTAGAAAGAAAAAGGAGATGAAGATAAACCCTGATCAGTTCATCATTTCAGGAGTATGAGCAAAAAGTTGTGGGTATGGTGAGATGAGAAAAGGTGTCTAGAATTCTGTGCATTTAACATGATACAGACAGGTAAGAGTTAATATTCACGCCCTCTCCTGGGGTAGCTCCCTAAACGAAGTGCTTAAAGTAAGCGAATGATTTTTAGTTGGACTTTCCCTCTCTGGTAATGTTTGGAAGCATTCAGCTTTCTTTGAAATTGGAAGAAATTTTCTGTGATTGTGTGTGCTCACACTCCACGTTAAGGTCCTGTTTATTTGGAAACGAGTGAAATAAATTCTTGTTTTTCTTGTCCTTAAGTAACAAACAGAGAAGCTCTGATTCCAGGCATTTTCTGCAGATTTCCATTTAGTTTAGTTTGGTTCCGTGATATTATTCTTTTGAATTTATACTGTCCAGTACTTTGGTTGTTGGATTAAGCTGAACATTTGCGAATCAATGATTTGGATGGTGCTGGTGATTTCAGTTTTATAAAGGGTTCTGTGATTAGTTTTAAAATTGTATATAATACATAGCTCACTTCAGGAATCCATTGAACATTCATTCACTTAACAAATAACTTACTGAGGGTCAGGCCCTCTTCTAGAGGCATAGTGTGCCTATGGGGGCTTAAATTTTAGTGATGAGTGTTGGCAGTAAGCACATGGACACATAATGAAGGGGTTAACTAACTAAACCACATAATCTGCTGGTGGGAAAATAGGGTCATGGCATGAAAATGGTGGTGGTTGGGGCTGTGCTGCTGTAGTTAGGCTGGTCAGGGAAGGGGCCAGCTCTCAGCATGGGCTCCTGGTACTTAGTAATTGCTGGCTGCATTTCACTTGTACTCAAGTGTTGTTGCTGTTGTTGGGTGCTGTCGAGTTAATTCCGACTCATAGTGACCCCATGTAACAGAGTAGAACTGCTGAAATCTTTTTGGGAGCAAATCGACAGGTCTTTCTCCCAAGGAGCCACTGGGAGCAGCTGAGTGCTTAACTTTTGCACCACCAGGGCTTCTTGTGCCCAATTCCCAAACCCGTTGCCGTCGAGTAGATTTGGACTCATAGCGACTCTATGGGACAGAGTAGAACTGCCCTGTAGCATTTCCAAGGAGTGGCTGGTGGATTTGAACTGCCGACCTTTTTGGTTAGCAGCCGAGCTCTTAACCACTACGCCACCAGGGCTCCTTGCACGCAATAGTCTAGTAATATTATTTATCCTTGGTATGGTTAAGAACTAAGAGATGAACAAAAAGACCTCTCAATAGCCAAAATAGGTTTCACAAAGCTTGAAACGGTAAAACTCATGGGCCTCCCCCATCAGATAGTCCCTTGGGCCTTTATAATGGTAACAGTGTAGTGAGCATCTTGGTATCCCTTAACAGATTAGAAGAATAAGGAGCAGGCTGTGGGTGGGGCAGGGAGCTGAGGCCAGAGTGATGAATAAAGGCCAAGTGCTTTGATGGCATGTGACAAGGTGGCAGGGCTAGACCAAGCAGACGCAAGAACTCCTAAAAGCGTTATAGTCCCGGGCGATCTAAGGTGTGTGCAGTCGGCTTTCGGCAGTAAACTCTGAGGCCTTCAGTGATTGTGGCTTACCCTGTTGATTTATATATCACAATAATCATTATTTGGTTTAAGAAGTCAGAAAAGCATGTATCTGTGAAAGCCTTGCATTTAAATTGACTAAAACAAAACCAGTATTGATCATTAGAGAGTTAGGCTTCAGTTCCAGACAGCTGACGTATTGTATTTAGAAATTGTGTCTTAAAGACAAAACTTAAAAAATGATTAATATTTTAGAGTAGTACTTCGACTTGTAGTGAAATGAGTAATAGCATCTGTGCATCATTCCCACAAGGATTATTGTATTTCTGGTCATAATTATCAACATGAATTATTAGAGAAAACAGCCCCATTTTACAGATGGAGATGTAAGACAAATAGAGTTATGTAATTGACCATATTCACACAACTAAAATACAACGCTTGTTGCTGTCGAGTGGATTCTGACTCATGGCGACCCTATAGGACAGAGTAGAACTGCTCCATAGGGTTTCCAAGGAGCAGCTAGTGGATTTGAACTGCTGACCTTTTGGTCAGCCGAGCTGTTAACCACTGCACCAGCAGGACTCCAAGTCACAATAGGAGTTGGATTAAGATTTCATACATCTCCAACCAAGCCAGTCTTTAGCTATATTAGACTTTAGTAGTCGTGTTCTCTGTGGCTCCCGTGTGAGGACAGGCGACCAGATCCAGTGAGTGGCACTAGGCCCAGGCCTTACTGATGACCCAGCTGTTCTGTATGAGAGGGGTCTCACCCCAGCCTCACAGAGGCGGAGGTGCCAATTAAAATCAATTATTTAGACTAGACCATGTGTCTAAATGGAGAGCAAATAGGTCCCCCCCACCCTCTGACCATTGTGGGCTATTTTTATTAATCTTACTGTGGTAAAATGTATAAAACATAAAATTATTTTTTTTGCAAAGGAGTGGTATTGCTGGAACTTATGGGGAGGTGTGTGTTTAGCTTTAGAAGGAACTGCTAGACTGTTCTACAAAGTGGCAGTACCATTTTCCATTTTTAAGTGTAAATTCAGTGGCGTTAATTATGTTCACAATGTTGTGCAGCCATCGCCACCGACTGTTCCAAAACTTTTTCATCACCCCAAACAGAAACTGTACCCATTAAGCAGTCTTACCATTCCCTCCTGCCCCAGCCTTTGGTCACCTCTAATCTACTTTTCCTCCTCTATGAGTTTGTTTTTCTAGCTCTTTCGTATAAATAGAATCGTACAATATTTGTCCTTTTGTGTTTGGCTTTTTTCCCTTGGCATAATATAGTCAAGGTCCATCCATGTCATAGTTTGAACTTCATTTCGCTTTATGGCTGGATAATACCCCATTGTACAAATACATCGGAACCATGGTGGCACAGTGGTGAAGAGCTCGGCTGCTAACCGAAAGGTCAGGAGTTCAAATTCACCAAACATTCCTTGGAAAACCTATGGGGGCAGTTCTGCTCTGTCCTGTAGGGTTGCTATGAGTCACAGTCAACTTGATGGCAATGGGTTTGGTTTGGGTTTTGGGTACGGATATATCACATTTTGTTTATCCATTCATTTGTTCATGGACACTTGAGTTGTTTCCATCTTTTGACTACTGTGAATAATGCTGCAGTGAACATTGGTGTACAAGTATCTGTTTGAGTCCTTGCTTTTATTTCTTTTGGGTATATATCTTGAAGTAGAATTGCTGGGTCACATGATAATAATTCTATGTTTAACTTTTTGAAGAACCGCCAAACTGTTTTCCACAATGGCTGTACCACTTTACATTCTCACCAGCAGCGCACGAGGGTTCTGGCAAATGAATTGTGAAAGACGGTAATAAGCTCCCCTAAGCAGATGTTTTTGGTAGTTTCCCCTCGCAGTGTGCCTTGTTCTGCAGATTGTAAATATGACTCCATTGCAGATTTGCTTTGTATAGCCCCATCCCCGACCCCCACACCTTGCCCCCAGACTTTTCAGAGCTGGAATATGACAGTACAGGATTCTAGTAAGTTTATGGCTGCTCCGTGTTTGTACGTTCCTGCAATATGTCTTGTTGTCTTGCCTAGAAAATTGAGCCCCGATCCCCCAAACAGCACTTCCATATTGTGTGTAAGGGTTTATGTAAACCAAAAAGTCAACATATACTAGGGGGGTTGCTGGCTCTGTTGACTGAGCTTTACAGTGATTTTAACACGGGTAAAAGTGTTATCCTAACTGCTTCAAATCACTGCAAAGATGCTTGTGTGAAATATAGTATTAGATATCAAATCAAACATATGGGTGTTGAACGGGAAGGGTATGTGTTGTGGAAGTCTGTGGTATTCTAGCATGTGGAGTTGTATTTTATGGAAATCCTTTGCCTTGGTTTAAGGCAGGGACATACATTCATTATGAGATAGCAAGCTGTAAAATAAATAAAAGCAAAGAATTCAACTGTGCTGTTAAATGGTTTTCAGTATGAACTCGTCTGCTCCACCGGCTTGGGCAGTGTGTGATGAGAGGCATTTGTGAGCAATTGGGGCCAGCTTTCTTCTGATCATTAGTAACAGATTGGGTCAAAAGGAATATGAACATGAGTTTTTGAATTTTTTCCTTTTAGGGCATTGTATATGTTATGAATTACTGTGCGAACTGGTCTCAGAGGCAAAGTGTTTTCATGTTTTCCTCTTCCTTCTTTTCTTTCTCCTGATTCGGTAGTCTATAGTGAATTTGGTTTTTAAGTGTATATTAGAACTGATCTCTGATTTCATAAGTGTGTGAGTTTACGGAGCTCGTGTTCTTCGAGTTCCCAAGCAGACCATATTGTGGTATTAACAGAGTGAGGTCGCCGTTCTCTCTGGAGTGGCTTTTGCTGTCCTGTTGTCTTGCTTTTTTCTTTTTCTCCCTCTCTCTTTCAATTAGAGAAAGCGTCGGTAGATTTCTTATTTAAAAAAAAAAAAAAGTTAAAAATACCGTTAACGGCATATTCATTGTTTGAGGAAAGATTTTACTTTGAACAATGATTTCAAGGATTTTTAGGATCATGTAAAGTAGAGATGGAGAAGATGAATTTTGGTCATTTTTATCTAGTTCTCTGTTATTTGCAGCCCTGGTGGCTCAGTGGTTACGTGTTGGGTTGCTAACCACAAGGTCAGCGGTTCAAACCCACCAGAAGCTCCTCGGGAGAAGAGACTATTACTAATCTACTCCTGTAAAGATTTCAGCCTGAGGAACCCTGTGGGGGGGCAGTTCTGCTCTGTTATAGAGTCGCTATGAGTCAGAATTGACCTGACGATACACAGCACTGCTTTACAGCATTACCTGTTGTATCAACCTGGACAAAACTGTCCTTAAATTAGAGATGAATATCTTTCCTTCAAGAACTCATATTGATGGTTATATGGTTTGCTGCACTTTTTTTCCTAAAAGGGTTTCATCTGACTGTGAAGGAATGTATTTCCTTTTTAGCAAAAATAATTAGTAAATGGAGTTGCTAATGGAACTGGTACACATCTGCTACAAATGTAATTGGAAAGTTCTAGCCTTAACTGCTGTTTGAAATGAGAAACAAACGTGTACTGTTGTGTGCGCTCAAACTGCAAGCTTTCTACAAAATGAAACCAAACCAAACCAAACCTGTTGGCGTTGAGTCAATTCCGACTCATAGCGACCCTGCAGGACAGAGCAGAACTGCCCCATAGGGTTTCCAAGGAGTGGCTGGAGGATTCGAACTGCTGACCTTTTGGTTAGCAGCTGAGCTCTTGTACGCAGGAGACTGTTGGAGTTCATTTTAATTTTCAGTCTTGCACAGGAATGGATTTAATGTATCTTTGACCTTCTTAGCAGCAGCTTTTTTTTTTTTTTAATGTCAGTATTAGGAACTTTTTTTTTTTAATTGCACTAGGTTTTTATGAAGTTATCAATACTTGATATCTGATAAGTATGAGGAGTTTTCAAGGCAAAATCAAATGATCTTTTGCTTTCATTGATAGTATGTGAATAGAAGGCAGTATGTCAGTTATCTATCTTAATGAAGAGAGGATTAAAAATACTGAATTCAGCTGCTGAGGAGAGAACCTGCTTCTCTTCGCGTTGCTGAATTGAAACCATATTTTATTTCATTCAGTCATGTGTTTTGACTTTCGCTTGCTCTGCTTGACTTTTTGACAGATGCCACCTCAGTATGGACAGCAAGGTGTCAGTGGTTACTGCCAACAGGGCCAACAGCCATATTACAACCAGCAGCCACAGCCTCCGCACCTCCCACCGCAGGCACAGTATCTGCCATCCCAGGCCCAGCAGAGGTACCAGCCGCAGCAGGTGAGCCCGGCCACTGCCCTCCAGCCCTCTGGGCTTCCTCCAGGCTATGTTCAAGGACAGACAGACCTCTCTGAAAAACCTGCCTGTTCCAATTTCAAAATTATGCTTTCAGTGGAGCAAAATATGGTTTTGGGAAAATGCAAAACTATACCCTAATCTAATTTTTTATTTACTTATCTGTTTTTGGAAGTCTCAGATTGAAGGGTGAGAAGAATGACTAGTTTAATAGTTGCTTGCATTATGGTTAGTGACAGCAGAAAGTGTCCGTCATTTCATGCTCAGTGTAATTTGTGTTTGAAATCTTTCAAGAAAGTGCTCTGCCATTTTGTTGAGGCGTATTTGGGAGAATGGTTTTATCGATCATTTAATGTTGCTCGTTGGCACACGCATGGTATTTATAACTTGAGCTTTCTTTGTTGTTATTTTTGTTTTAATGGCAAGTGCTACATCAAACCATCATTGCCTTTGGCAGTGTTATTCTTCCCAAAGTAGCTTGTAAACAGATAATCGCTTCAATTACAATATATTAAAATACTAAAAGGAATCATGTACTTTAAGTATATTAAGCAGTTTCTAGTTTAAATTAGCCTCATTAAATATTCTTTTAGCTTATTGGGCTATATATTTCAAGCTTACATAATTTGTGGAGAAATAGTACTTATGTACTTTGTTCAAGGATTAGCTCCGTCTTCTGTTCTGAGAGACTCATTCATGAGTGACGTTAGGAGGAGTCATGAGCAAGGGATTCTTACTCTGAATCCAGATAAAATTTTCACAGCACTTCCCATCATCAGCATCAAACTGTAACTTTCCATTTTATATTTTCCTTTCTCCTTTCTCTTTTGTGGAGGTGGAAGTAGTAAAAAGAGGAGGAAGTCGATGTGACGTTGACTATTCAGTTTTTAAAGTGCTTTTATATGTCTTGAATAGATTGTCGATGCAACGCAAAATATATAAATATAGGGAGCTTAATTTTAATCAGTTCAGCTTGTTTCTTAAGTATTTTCTCAGGCTTATTGGAGTCTTTTGCCATGAGACTTTATTTAAGGGTTCTGAAAAGAGTTTATGACTTTAAACAAAACATGTTAAAACAACAGCTGAGGTTTAGGATCCTGTAGAACCTAGTTTTTGCATACATGTCTTCAGAATTTTGGTGATGTATCTGGGGTTTATTGAGGGTAGGGATATACATTATTTCAGAGTTACCTGGTCTAGCCTGTTATTAAAATGTGGTAAATTTTAAAACTTTCATATCAGTGTTTTTTAAGTGAGAGAGTGGTATCTGGGTTTTTAAGATATAAAATTATACGCTTTTTCTGCACTTTCAGAACCTTATTGAACTTCTCTTTACACACAGAATGTATTCTCATGTCATCAAAATGTAGGATTCAGTAGAGAGATTACATTATTCATTTTACTTCAGTGTGCTGAAATGGATCCCTGATTGTAAAACCCGCTTGATCAGGGCTTCTGGGTGCCTATCATTTCCGTCAGGACCAAGCTCAGACTTCCCTTCCTTTATACAGGAGGTGGCCAGGGAATTCCCAGTCTTGGCTATTCCCTGTAAGATAGATTTGGAAAGTTTCTCTTGGAAATGAGATCTAGCACCTCTGAAACCACAATAATCTCCCAAATGCATCCCCAAACAAAGCAAAAATTACAAATAGAATATTTTCAAAATCAAGCCCAATTTGTAATGCTGAATTCATAGATATTTAAAAGCCAAAAGGCTCAACTGTATTTAATAGAATAAGCCAGTGCTTTGTAAGAGCTAAAACATTCCCTTCTGCATACTCTCCTTTTATATCCAAAAGAGCATACATAGTCTACTGATTTTATTCAAAAACAAGAAACAAAAACGAACTGGTTGCTGTCGGGTCGATTCCAGCTCATAGCAACCTACAGGGCACAGTAGAACTGCCCCCTAGGGTTGACTTCATGTAAAGGAACCAGTAAACAGTATTTTGTGTTTTGTTGATGTGATCGATACAAAAGATAACTCCAAGGTTCTGTTAAGATACCTCACTTTGTGTCTTTAACCGTTTATTATGTTTAATGTTTTGAATAGTCAATACATTCATATATTTCAGAAATTAAAAAGTATAAGGAAAGAATAAGAAAAGTCTGCCTCCCACCCTAGTCCTCCCTGCTCAGTTCACCCACCCCACCCCTTGCCAGATAAACACTTTATTAGTTTATGTCTTTTTAGAGTTTCTTTATATATATGCATGCAAAATACCATATTTTAATTTTTAGTGTTTTTACACAAATGGTGGCGTGTTTTAACATACTATACATACTCTTCTGTTCTTTGTCAAGCCTACTTTCCGCTTTTCCCACTTAACTATATAGTCTGGAGATCTTTCCAAAGGAGTACATAGAGAGATCCTTGATTATTTTTTTATAGCTTCATTCCATTTTTACCAGTTCTCTGTTGATGGGCATTTGGATTATTTCTAATTATTTATAATTCAAACAATGCTGCCATGATAAACTTTGTATCCATATCATTTCATAATTGTGTAAGTATATTAGTAGAATTAATTCCTGGAAGTGACATTGCTGGGTTTGTATATCTGGTAGCTATTGTCAGATTGTTTTTCATAAGGTTGTACGAATTTATACTCTCACCAGCTATGTGTGAGAGCACCTGTTTCCCTACTCATTTGCATGGTTTTATGAAGCTTCTGGATTTTTACCCATTTGATGTTTTAATTTGCATTTATTTTATTATGAGTGATGTTGAGCACCTTCTTACATATTTAAAAGCATTTGTGTTCCCTTTTTCTGAACTGTAAATTCACATATTTTTACCTTGAATGTTTTTCTGTTTAGTTGTACGTCTTTTAAAAATTGATTTATAAAAACTCTTTGTATATTAAGGAGACTAGACCTTTGTCTCTGATATCAGTAAACCACTATTCCCCCATCTTGTCATTTGTCTTTTGATGCTATAGTATTTTTTTATGGCCTCTGGATTTTTAGTGGGTTCAAAAGGCCTTGCAGACTCCAGCACTGTAAAGGAACTCTCTTCTTTTACCATGTAGTGTTCTTATAGATTCATTTTTGCGTTTGATTTATCCTAATCTGTGGAGAGAAGTATAATCTAAATGAATGTTTGTTTGTTTTTTTTTCTCTTCTGGATGGTTACTTAACTTGTTTTAACACCTTTTCTTGTGTAGGTTGTCTTCCCTTCGTTCACTGGAGATGCCACTTTTATCCCTTCAGTATTATAATATTTGAGTTATTCCTGGAATTTCTGTTGTTTTCCATTAGTCCTTAATGTATTAGTACTATACTGTTTTTTATTATGTTGTAGGATCTGGTAGGGTTAGTATACTCATTACTTTTCTTTTTCAGAGTTTTCTTGGCTATTTTTGTCTGCTGTTTTTTCACATAAACTTTCTTGTTCATTTCTTACCATTTCTTTTTCCTAAGAGTTTTGTTGTTTTTTTGTTGCTATTATAATGGCATCTTTTTTCTTTCTTTCTTTTTCTGTGAGATAGATAATACTTGCAAAAGCATAACGGTAAGACAAACAGAAGTACCTTACTTGAACAATGTTTTGCCTTGTTGAGGCCCGCTGAGCAAATACCAGGAACACACATACAGTAATAGTAGTGCTCGTAGTAGTAGCAGCGGCAGGAGCAGTGATAGTAAAAATAATAATAATAATCACTGAGTTTATTTAGCTTAGGTTACGGCAGGCCGGGGAGAATGCCGCCCTGGAAGCTCAGGAGCATTATGAGCAGGGAGGGGAAGGTTGGAGGGGATCTCTTATGGGGCTGTGGCATGTGTTGGATGATTCCAGAAGGATTGAGGAGTGGGGTTCATGTCTGGATTGTGGTTCTCAAGAAGCTAGGGATGTTTTGTTGATTAATTGTTTTGGAGGATTTGAGTGGGGACAAGGATTGTCATTGGTAAAGAAGCACGTAGAGAAAGAAAAGTGTTGGTGAGGAGAGGGGCTGTTTAATTATGTTTGTGGTCCAAAGTGGCCTTGTCCAGTCTTGTTTCAGACACTGTTTATGTTCTGTGTGGGACGTTGCAGTCCGTTTGTTCTCAGGGCCACTTTGCATTTTCTTAATGTCTCACAGTCCAACTGTGAGACTGCCCCATAGGGTTTCCAAGGCTGTAATCTTTATGGAAGCAGATTGCCACATCTTTCTCCCACTTAGTGAACATAGGAATATTTAAGTTACCAGTTTCCTTTTGAGTGAGTTTTGCTTAGATATGTTTCTGTATATTAAGAATTTACCTATTTCGTCTAATTTTTCAACTTTATCAATATAAAGTTGTTCCCTTCTCTCCTCCTAATTGACAGATTTCTCGATTTTCTTAATTTGTTTAGGTAGTTTTAAATCTCTTTTTATAACAGTCTCTGTAAAGAGCTACTGCATATTTTTTGTTGGAATTATTTTTGTATGTCTTATATTTTTGTTGATATTGTAAATTATACCCTTTTAAAAATTACGTTTTCTGATTGTTATTGCTGTATCTAAAATGTATATTAATTTTGTTTTTAACTTGTTAATTCTAATAGTTTGTAGATTCCATTAGGTTAACTTAGTTAAAAAAAAGTATCTGCAATAATATCAGCTTAGCTTGAAAAAAAAGAAAGAAAAGAAAAAATCACACCCTCCACCCTTTTTTTGTCTTTCGGTAGATTAGCTTCTCTAATGCGGTGTTTAAAAGGACTGGCCGTTCTTGTGTTATCCATGATTAAAAAGAATGCTTTCAGCATTTGGTCATTAAATATTTACCACCAGTTGCTGTTGAGTTGGCTCTGACTTATGGCTATCCCACGCATGTCAGAACAGAGCTGTGCGCATCGGGTTTTTCAATGGCTGATTTTGTTGGAAGCAGATCTCCAGGCCTTTATTCCGAGGTGCCTCTGGGTGGACTTGAACCTCCAACCTTTCGGTTAGCTATTGAGCACATTAACCATTTACCACACCCAGGGACTCCTTATTAAATATGTTTATTTATTATTATTATTTTTGTTGTGCCCTCTGTTCAGTTAAGGAAGTTCCCTTTTTCTAGTTTTCCAAGAGGTTTTATCATGAATAGATGCTGACTTACATGTTTTTTGCATCTTTGGAGACCGTCACTTTCTTTTGCTCTTGTCATGTGTCATTGTGATCAGTTACATTTTTTAAAAAACTTTTTAAACCACACTTGCATTCTGTAAGAAAGCACGCCTCATGATACATTATCTTTTTGTACACATACTGGATTTCGCTTGCTAACATTTATTTAGGTTTCTTGAAATAATGTTCATGAATGAAACTGTACTGTAATTATCATTGTGAATGTAAATTGTGACTAATTTTGTTAACAAAATTATCATTTTGGTATCTGTATTATGGAGCTTTATAAGATGAATTGGTGACTAGTCCCTCTTTTATATGTACCAAAAGAGTTTATGTTGAATTTGGAATTATCTGTTCTTTGAATGTTGGATAGAGTGTCTGTAAAGCCATAAAGGATTGTACATCCCTCCATTTTTAACTTTGGATTCCCATTTCTTTGGTGAATATGTTGTTCTTGTGTGCCATCGAGTGGATTCCAACTCATAGCCAACATGTAGGACAGAGTAGAACTGCCTCATAGGATTTCCAAGGCTGTAATCTTTACGGAAGCAGATTGCCACATCTTTCTCCCACATAGTGAACATAGGAATATTTAAGTTGTCAGGTTCTTTTTGAGTGAGTTTTGCTTACATATGTTTCTGTATATTAAGAATTTATCTATTTCATCTAATTTTTCAACTATCGATATGAATTTGTTCGTAATAACCTATATTCAATTCCTGTAATATCCAGAGTATATAATTTTAATTAATAATGTCAAATTTTTATCTCTTATTCTTGGTTAATTTTGTCAGTAGTTTGTCTTTCCAATTATGTATTTTTAGTAATGTAGTTAAATTCTGCTCCTCCTTTTATTACTTTTTGCCTTCTACTTTACTGTTTATTTTCCTTTTTTTTTTTAAAGTGAATGCTTAGCTTATTTGAACCTTTTTTTGTCTGACAGAGCTAAATATAAGGCTAAAAGATTTCCTCAAAATACCTGTTTGGCTGAATTTTTCAAGTATTGATGGCCATTGTTTTTGTTCGTTTAGTCCTAAGAATTTTATTTCCCTTTAGTTTTTTTAAAGACAGTTTTATTGAGTTTTACTTTACATACCATAAAATTCATCCTAAGTTTACAATTCTGTGATTTTTAGTAATGTCATAGAGTTATTCAACCAACCACTGCTAATGAGTGTTAGAACATTTTCATCGACTCCAAAAATTCCCTCATTCCTATTTGCAGTGAATACTTGCTCCCAGCCTTAGCCCTAGGCAAGCGCTGATCTGCTTTCTGTCTATAAATCTGTCTTACATAGTGGGATCGTATACTATGTAGTCTTATGCATCTGGCTTCTTTTACTTAGTATATTTCTGAGTTTCATCCACCTGGTAGCATGTAGTTCTTTTCTTTTTATTGCTGAATAGAGTTCTATTGTATGATACACCACATTTTGTTTAACCATTCCCCAGCTGCTAATCATTTCAGATACTTACAGTTTTTGGCTATTTCAGGGGTGCAAGAAGCATTTTGTAAATGTCTTTGTATTTTGTAACATGGCTGTAGCATTTTATATTCCCACAATGTATGAGAGTTCAGTTTCTCCTCATCCTTGCTAACATTTGTTCTTTTCTGTCTTTTTTATTAGAACCATCCCTTAGTGGGTATGAAGTGGTATCTCTTTGTGGTTTTGATTTGCGTTTCCTTAACGACTAATGTGGAGCGCTGGTGGCGTCCTGGTTAAGAGCTTGCCTGCTAATCAAAAGGTCGGCAGTGTGAATCTACCAGCCACTCCTTGGAAACCCTATGGGGCAGTTCTACTCCTTCCTATAGGGTCGCTGTGAAGAATTGGGTATGACTAATGATGTTGAGCATCTTTCGTATGTTTTTTAGCCATTTACATATTTTCTTTAATGAAATGTCTGTTTAGTCTTTTTCCCATTTTTAATTGGAGCGTTGGTTCTCTTATTATCACAATATAAGCGTTCTTTTAAAAAAATGTATATTCTGGACAAGTCCTTTTTTTTTTTTATTGTTGTAATTAAATGAAGTGTACATTTCAAGTTAGTCTCCCATACAATTTTTTTTTTTTTTACATACATTGTTATGAGACCCTAATTGCTCACCCCATTCTGCGACAGCACACTCTTCCTTTCCGCCCCTGATTCCCCATGAGCATTCAACCAGCTCCTATCTCTCTCTGCCTTCCCATCTCACCTCTGGACAGAAGCTGCCCCTTTGGTCTCTTGTATTTACTTGAGCTAAGAGGCACATTCTTCACAAGTATCACTTTATGTCCCACAGTCCAGTCCAATCCCTGTCTGAAAAGTTGGCCTCGGAAATTGTTTTAGTTCTGGGGTGATAGAGAGTCCAGGGGCCATGCTTTCCGGTGCGCCTCCAGTCTCAGTCAGACCATTCAGTCTGGTCTTCTTACTAGAATTTGAGTTCTGCACCCCATCCTTCTACTGCTCCATCAGGGACTCTTTGTTGTTTTTCCTGTCAGGACGTTCCTTGGTGGTAGCCAGGCACCATCTAGTTCTTCTGATCTCAGGCTGATGAAGTCTCTGGTTTATGTGGTCCATTCTGTCTCTTGGGCTAATACTTTCCTTGTGTCTTTGGTGTTCTTCGTTCTCCTTTACTCCAAGTGGTTGGGACCAA